>NC_057390.1:39689607-39947107 GCF_019320065.1 Cervus canadensis
TATAAAATTAACACACAGAAATCCCTTGCATTCCTATATACTAACAATGAAAAAACAGAAAGAGAAATTAAGGAAACAATACCATTCACCATTGCAACAAAAGAATAAAATACTTAGGAGTATATCTACCTAAAGAAACAAAAGACCTATACATAGAAAACTATAAAACACTGATGAAAGAAATCAAGAGGACACAAACAGATGGAGAAACATACCGTGTTCATGGATTGGAAGAATCAATATTGTCAAAATGGCTATTCTACCCAAAGCAATCTATAGATTCAATGCAATCCCTATCAAGCTACCAACGGTATTTTTCACAGAATTAGACCAAAGAATTTCACAATTTGTATGGAAATACAAAAAAACCTCGAATAGCCAAAGTAATCTGAGAAAGAAGAATGGAACTGGAGGATCAACCTGCCTGCTTTCAGACTCTACTACAAAGCCACAAGTCCATCTAAGACAGTATGGTACTGGCACAGAAGAACAGAAATATAGATCAATGGAACAGAATAGAAAGCCCAGAGATAAATCCACGAACCTATGGACACCTTATCTTCGACAAAGGAGGCAAGGATATACAATGGAAAAAAGACAACCTCTTTAACAAGTGGTGCTGGGAAAACTGGTCAACCACTTGCAAAAGAATGAAACTAGAACACTTTCTAACACCATACACAAAAATAAACTCAAAATGGATTAAAGATCTAAATGTAAGACCAGAAACTATAAAACTCCTAGAGGAGAACATAGGCAAAACACTCTCCGACATAAATCACAGCAAGATCCTCTATGACCCACCTCCCAGAATATTGGAAATAAAAGCAAAACTAAACAAATGGGATCTAATGAAACTTAAAAGCTTTTGCACTACAAAAGAAACTATAAGTAAGGTGAAAAGACAGCCGTCAGATTGGGAGAAAATAATAGCAAATGAAGAAACAGACAAAGGATTAATCTCAAAAATATACAAGCAACTCCTGAAGCTCAATTCCAGAAAAATAAATGACCCAATCAAAAAATGGGCCAAAGAACTAAACAGACATTTCTCCAAAGAAGACATACAGATGGCTAACAAACACATGAAAAGATGCTCAACATCACTCATTATTAGAGAAATGCAAATCAAAACCACAATGAGGTACCATTACACGCCAGTCAGGATGGCTGCTATCCAAAAGTCTACAAGCAATAAATGCTGGAGAGGGTGTGGAGAAAAGGGAACCCTCTTACACTGTTGGTGGGAATGCAAACTAGTACAGCCGCTATGGAAAACAGTGTGGAGATTTCTTAAAAAACTGGAAATAGAACTGCCATATGACCCAGCAATCCCACTTCTGGGCATACACACTGAGGAAACCAGATCTGAAAGAGACACGTGCACCCCAATGTTCATCGCAGTTCACGGATTTTAAACTACAAACCTAGCGTTTAGGCTGGGATATTACACAGATGCTTGGTCCTTGGAAGAAAAGCTATGACCGACCTAGACAGCATATTAAAAAGCAGAGACATTATTTGACCAACAGAGGTTTGTCTAGTCAAAGTTATGGTTTTTCCAGTAGTCATGTATGGATGTGAGAGTTGCACTATAAAGAAAGCTGAGTGCAGAAGAATTGATGCTTTTGAACTGTGGTGTTGGAGAAGACTCTTGAGAGTCCCTTGGACTGCAAGGAGATCCAACCAGTCAATCCTAAAGGAAGTCAGTCCTGAATATTCATTGGAAGGACTGATGCTGAAGCTGAAACTTCAATACCTTGGCCACCTGATGTGAAGAACTGACTCACTAGAAAAGACCCTGATGCTGGGAAAGACTGAAGGTGGGAGGAGAGGGGATGATAGAGGATGAGATAGTTGGATGGCATCACTGACATGATGGACATGAATTTGAGTAGGCTCTGGGAGTTGGTGATGGATGGGGAAACCTGGCATGCTGCAGTCCATGGGGGTTGCAAAGAGTCGTACATGACTGAGCGATTGAACTGAACTGATTACACCTTAAGGGTATGTTAATGATCAACTATTCATGTCCTCTTCATTTCCCAGCCCTTGCCTGTTTAGGTAGGTTGATGTGACTCTTTCTTACCCATATGTCTTTTGTTGTTTAGTCATTTAGTTGTGTCTGACTCTTTGCAACCCCACGGGCTGTAGCTCAACACCCTCCTCTGTCCATGGGATTTCTTGGGTTGGAATACTGGAATGGGTTGCCATTTCCTTCTCCAGGGGATCTTCCTAATCCAGGAATCAAACCTGCATCTCCTGAATTGGCAGGCACATTCTTTACCACTGAGCTACCAGGAAAGCCCTACCCATAAATAGGTTGGGTAAGGCAGTTAAAGGTGGGTCCACATTCTTGCTGCATCTCTTTCTGCCTTTTTCCGTCCTTTCTTCTGCCTTTCTTCTATCCCTCCCTCACTATCTCCAGTGGTGTATTAGATGTGAAGGACAGTAGGTGGAAGATTGCAAGATAAAACTGGCCCACATCTAGGTCACCCAGTAGAGAATGAGCCCAATCAGAAATGGTGTATACAGGATAGGGGAAATGGAGGGTTAAGTCAATGAAATCTCAGGGGTCGTTACTACAGCATATATTAGCCTGTTCTGAATGATCTAGTGTTTCCTATAGCATAAAGTTCATTAAAGGAACCAGAAGAATTTCAGTTTAATATGTTCTCACATAGAACATATTTCTATAAAATGCTATCAACTATACTGATGAATCACATCCAGCAAAAGCAGTTATGAGTAAGTATTTTTGCATGTACAAAGCCTGATTGTGGGTATGTGCATGCATTCTAAGTTGCTTCAGTCATGTCTGACCCTGTGAACTATAGCCTGCCAGGCTCCTCTGTCCATGGGATTCTCCAGGCAAGAATACTGGCATGCATTGCTATGCCCTCCTCCAGGGGATCCTCTTGACCCAGGGATTGAACTCGCTTCTCTTATGTTTCCTGCATTGGCAGGTGGGTTCTTTGCCGCTAGCATCGCTTGGGAAACCTGGTTGTGAGTATACAGGTAATCAAAGAAGAAATCGAAATGGATCAGTTATAGTAGTAGGGCCAACAAACAGCAGCAGAGGCCCTGGTTTCTCCCTCCCCTCCTCTTCATTCTTGAGGTTTGTTAGGTACCTTCTAGCTTCTGGGTATTTTCTAAAAGCTTTACTTGGATAATCTAAATTAATCCTCACAGTAGCCCAGTTATTTAGGTAGTATTATTTCCCTCATTTTACAAATCAGGAAACTGAAGGCCAATGAGGGGCATTGCCCAAGGTCACATTGCTGGTAAGTGAGAGGATGAGATATGAAACCCAGGGACTGCCTCCAGAGCCCATGAATTTAGCCCCTTCATTGTGTTACTTAAGCCAGAGTTTCTTAAATGATGTCCACCATTGTGGGTTTGTAGATTTATATGCATAGTGCTGGGACTTTCCAGGTGGTGCTAGTGGTAAAGAACCCACCTGCCAATGCAGGAGACATAAGAGACATGGTTATCTTGATCCCTGGGTTGGGAGGATCTCCTGGAGGAGGGCATGGGGACCCGCTCCAGTATTCTTGCCAGGACAATCCCTTAGATAGAGGAGCCTGGCAGGCTGTGGTCCTTAGGGTCAAAAATGGTTGGGCACGACTGAAGTGACTTAGCATGCATGCATGCATACATGGTGCTAGGCATGGAGCCAGCACTCCAAAAAAAAGAAAAAAAATTGGTTAATTTCTAGATGCTGGGCTTCCAGAAGCCAACTCTTTCTGGTCTCTGGATTGATAGGGCTGAGGGTGTACTGCTTCATTTAGGACTACTGAGGCACCTGTGTTTGCAGCCCACCTTCGTTTGGCTTCTTTCTTGGTCAGAAATTCTGGTGGCTCCTTAAACCCAGAGAGACACCAAATGTTCAGAGCTCCTTTGGGAGAAGAAGATTATGTGTGGATTGGATTCAAAGAGCCCTGTACCACAGAGAAATGCTTGGCCTGGGGCATACAAATTATCTTAAAGTACCCTATGGCCATCTCCAAAGCTTGAGTACCTTCCTTTGCCCTATTTGCACGATTCTGCTGATCTGACCTTTTTTTTTTTTTACTCTCCTTGGACCACAGGCTCTGTAAAACAAAGGAATTGGTATAAATGGCATCCAGGATGCTTTGCCAGCCAGACAGATCATCTCTACCACCTATACTTCTTATTCCTCCTGATACTCCTTTTCCCATGTAGTGAAGGGTATTCAACCATTGCATTAGACAGACCTGGATTTGAGTCCAAACTGTACCACTTAATAGAGGTTTGTTTCTGGGAAACTTTTTACTAAATTTCTCTAAATCTCTTCCATCCCATTTTTCTCAATTATGAAATGAGTATGATTGCACTGATTTAGTAGAGCTTGGCCCATAATTGGTTCTCAATGAGTGGTAACTTCCTTCACCATTTAGTTTCTGTCCATCTATACCTGTATCATATTACAAAGCCTAACTTTTAATGTATCTTTTCCTTGAAGCCTTCTCTGATGACTTTAACCCACATCTATTATTTTTCCTCAAATTGCTTTTGCACTTATTTTCCTGTGCTCCACAAATAATCCTTCATTATATGTGACATCTGAGTTGACATCCATAATCAAATCTTGTTTAGTCCTTCTTCCTTGTCTTGATTGTCCAACTGGTGTTCGGGTTAAGGGATAAGAGACTTTTTTGTCTGGCATTTCCCACAGAGCTGGGCACACAGTAGGCGGCCAGTACATACTTCTTTTAATTGTCAACTCATTTATCTTTGCTATAAACCAGTACAAGAAAATGGGGACCGCTCAACAATTGCTTAATTTACTTTTGTAAGACACTGCATGTGAAAATGTGGTGTGTGTGTGTTCAGTTGTGTCCAGCTCTTTGTGATCCCATGGACTGTAGCCCATCCCTAAATGGGGAAAAAGTTGAGATGAAAAAGAAAAATGAGTGCAAAGTAAATAGTCTAATGCAACTTGAGAAATAGTAACACGGATATCCAAGAGATGGAAAAAGTACATCTTATTTGGAAAATTAGGATGAATGATATGGTTTCCATTGCAATGGGCATTGTCTATTATTACATCCTATCCATCTCTAGTCCAACTGCTTCATCATCAAATATAACTGAAAAACTGCACTAAATTCATTTGGAATCGAACTGGAGGGCCTCTGCCTTGGGTGCAAATAGGAGAGCATTCCTTCTGTCTCATTTGGAATCCAGATACTTATTCTAATGGACCCTAATAATGTAGACCTCCCCTCACCCAACATATTTCTTTAAAAGTAAATCTTATAATTTAAGGATATTTGTACATAAATTTGGAAGTACCTGTGTTTTAATTTTTTTTAAAGCTAAACAGATATGTAGAGTGGAAAAATAAAGTGTACCCTTATGAAAAAATCATCTATAATCATTCCAGGACCCATGCAGAGGCTTTAACAGTTTTCCTTCTATATGTCTGTGACCCAGCATATTAACTCTGTGAGCGTTTGCACCCTTATCTTCCACGTCAGCCTCTGTTTGGTTACCTTTCAGTATCATTCACACTACACACATTCTTTTCCAGTGGAACATAAATCTTCTTCCTGCCTCAACAAAAAAAGTGCTTGGTGTAATCACACACCATCAGTTCCAGCCATATTTTGCTGGTTCTTTCTTTCCTTTTCTTTTTTAAAATTTTAAACTTCTCAGGATTATTAGTTTTTGTCATATTGTTCCCATGAATAATTTTTGCCTCCCCCTTGAAAATAAACCATACCTTCTTCCTTTTCTTTACTGAGTTAAGTGCGGGGGGGGGGGTGCGGGGGGGGAGGGAGGTTTGAAAAGATTTGCAATTAAACTTACTACTTGCTTCAATAAAGTAATCTGTCATGAATCACTCTTTAACAAATTTGACATCTGTAATAAAACTTCACTTTTATATACCTCTTTATGTCAGCCCAGATCTTTTAATATTCTTAGCAAGGGAACCAAAATAATCATAGACTCTTTGTCAGTACAATTAGCATAAATGCCCTGAATAATTTGGAAACATCTACACTTTAAACTTCACTGTGGCCTACTTTGTCTTAACATTTCAAGTTTTCTTTGCAGGGGAGGAAATAAGCCAGTATGTTACCCTTTTCTTGATCCTAATGTGAAATTCTCTTTCTGCATATCTAAATACATATCTGACTCAACCCCTTAGAAACCTTACCCACATCTTTATCTCATTCCCCACTCACTAGCTGGCCCATTCTGTTAAAGTTAAAAAGAATTATGAGTATAAGCCAAGAGAATGCTGAACTGCGGAAGTGTGTGATTTGAAGATGTTGGTGATAAGCATGGAGAATTACAACTACCCTCTTTAACTAGAATGTCACGTGTTTTCCTCACCACCCACAGAATCCCACTGGCAACTTAGAGGAATAGTATTTTGTTTGGGTCTGTGTCTTACTGTTGCAATTGTAATTGTAATTGAGCAAGCCTGTTTCATATATGAGGCAATTAATTTAAAAAATATTTAGCCCATGTACTTTGGAAAAAAAAAAAACCGACTCACTTTAGCAATACCTAAAGAATTTTTGTAATCTCACTATCTAAGGCAAAAGAGGACTAATTTGGAATTGGGAGGACAAGGCTTGTTAGGATCTGGATTACCTAAAATACAGGGGAGATAAACGTCTTTAACAATTTTCAGGATGCTTGGACTATAGGCAGGCTTTATACAAATAAATATAAGTGCTGCTTTGCATAATAGGTAGTTATTATATAAAACCCAGTACCTAAAGTAAAGAAAAATAGCTTCAAAATACATTTAATTATATTCACTGATTTGAGGCTGATACCATTAGGGACCACTACTCCCTTCTATAAAATTATCTCTCTTCCCTCCCTCTGCAAGTCTTATTGTGAGAAAGAGTATGCTGGACTGAATTGACAATCATTGAATCTCGCAGTTTGCTTTTTCTATTTTCAGTTAGTTATTAAAAGATTTGCTAATCATTCTTGTCCCATTTATTCTATCTTTATGGAATATTCCTTGGAGTAAAAATAGGTATTTAATTCTTCATAAGAATCTTTGAATTCATAAACAAAACATTTTTAAGAACTGTCTAAAATAAGGATGCCTTTAAATTCTATCATAGCAGTACAATATTGATGTTAGAGTCTGTAAACAAAGTCAGCTCCATGTACCATTTAGAGTTTGGGTTATACAGGAAGCATGGGTGATATGCAGATGTTTTCTTCTTGCTTCAAAATATAATGGTCAGCAACCATGCGCTAAGAACACTGCTAGATACTTAGGGACAAAGAAAATGGTTGGAAGATACAGGATTTCCCCCATAAGAGTTTCCAGTCTGATTAGGGAGAAGACTTGGAGCACACGCAGAAGACGACCCTGCTATAGATCATACATACAGACAGAATTGGTGGGGGAATGTTCTGGTGTAAAGTAGTCAAAGGGATATTCTGGAAGAGAGAGCGTGTGAACCAGGTCTTGGAGAAAGAAAAAAGGAAACACGGCAGGCAGGGTGGAGGGGAGAAGACTAGAGCAAAGCTATGAGCATAGAGTGAACAGCATGTCGGCCCACGTTCTTATGAATATGGGGATGGTGAAAAGAACCCTGGACTGAAAGTCAGAAGAAGTATGAAATATTTAATGTTTCTGACATTCTGCTTCTTCATCTGTAAAGTAGAATAACTCTACCTACTTGGCTTATCTTATAGGGGAGTTAACAGCTCACAAATAGTATTTGTGGAAGTGCCTTGTAAGTTGTAAATCCAGGTTGTGTTCATCATTGTTACACTTGCGATTGTGTATGTGGGAGTCAGTGTCAGGGAGAAGCAGAAGAGGATGCCTAAGAAGGTCATTGCTGGTGGAAAGGAGGTTGGGTTTGCTTTAGGAGCTAGAACTAGCTGCAGGAAAACTTACATGGTACAATTAGATTTTAAAAATATTTCCTGATACTGTAATAGGTGATAATGATGAAAATTCAGTGACTGAGAAGACAGACGTAGGCTCTGCTCTCCTCGATCTTATGATCTTTTTCTTTCCAGAACTTTGACCTTATGCCAAAACTGCAGAATCTTAATCATGACCACACTATTACCTCTTTCAAAAATATCATTTTAATTATGGTCTCTTGAAGACTTAAACACATTGGGAAAAAATGACTAAATGTTAAGTCATATAAAAATGCCAGGTGCTGTGAAAATCTTCCTAAGCTTTTTATAGAGGAAAGAATAGGATAAAAATAGTTTTTGAGGAATATTACTTTGCTGTGGGTGTGAAGAATGTATTAATAAGTGTAGCAAAGACATTTACTGTTTCCTGAGTATCTGAGAGCTCCTCTTTATATCCTAGGCCTTTCCCAACTAGCAATGCGGCATTACTAATTCTGGCCTGTGGGCTATGAACTGACATGCTTTTCTTTTAGGCCAGGGGTTCCCAAACTTCGAGATCTAATGCCTGATAATCTGAGGTGGAGCTGATGTAATAATAATAGAAATAAAGCACACAATAGATGTAATGTGCTTGAGTCATCCTGAAACCATCCCCCAACCATCTGTGGAAAAATTGTCTTCCATGAAACTGGTCCCTGGTGCCCAAAGGTTGGGTCCGCGGTTACAGGCACTGCATTCAGGAGTCAGTGTGTGACCCTCCAGTTCTCTTTCCCCCGGTTAGAGTAATTCTGGAGGCCCCTGGTTAGGATGGAGAAACCCCAGATGGAAGCAACTTATATCTCTGAGTCACTGTGTGCTGGTTGCTGCTTTGGAGAGGTGTTAGAAACTGCAGCAGACTTTGTGTGAGCGTGAAATCAAGTCTTTTGGCTCAAACGCTGAGTCCTAGCCTGACTTACAGTGAGATAGGCTGGTGACAATCAGACCTGCTAAATGACAGGAGTCTTCTAGAGATGAGATGATGTAGAGTTGGGAAAGGCCTTGAATGCTCTGCTATAGTTCACGGTCCATGTGTAATGTCACTCAACCTTTCACCCATTAATAAAATGCTGCAGATTGAAAACCAATGAAACACGTTTTTGTTAGTCTTTTCAAGGTTATATAAAAAATAAATTAACAAAGACATAGCAAAGAACTGAGGGCTAAATCCCAAGGGTGGTCGTTAGGGCCACAAGATGATATTTGCTGAGGGGAGACAGAAATGTGGGATAATACCTACCCTGGGATATGCTGCTGCAGCTTTCCCATGTTCACATTCTCTCCCGATGACAGAGCAAGCCAGAAATGACTCTGCACATCTACTGCCATGTCTTGTGGGCTTTGTTTACTGTATGGGCAGTTTTTCAATGAAGAGAGGCATTTCAATTATTCCCAGTAGCCATGTGTCTGTTGTTGACATCTTGATGCTTTATAGGAATGAGTTAGTGAGCTTTAGCCTCTGGAGCTAAATACATTTTATCAGGAAACAATTTCAGCAATTGACTCTCATCTGGTCATGTTACTTATATCTTGTTATCTCTCAAGGGCTCTGTAATTAAAGCAGGTGTGTGTCCTCTTAAATTAGAGATGTGGCAACTGTAGATATTGTAGTAAGTTCTAACAGGAGACCCTAATGACTGCTGGATGCAGAAACTATAATGAAGCTGGTGGGAGTGTTTGGCCAGGGAAAGTGTCAAAATAGGCAAATATTAATATATCCCAAAGTGATGGGATTACAGGATACACCATAATTGAACCAGGAAACATTGCAAAGAAGGTCTCAAAGACCCCTTCTTTCATTGCTTCCTTCCTCCCTCCCATCTTTCCTTCCATTCTTCCTACCTTCCTTCCTTTCTTCTTTTTCCTTCTTCCCTCCCTCCTCCTCCTTCCTTTCTTTCTCCTTTTCCTCATCTCCTTCCTTCCCTGTTTCCTCCCTCTCTATAAATAGACCAAAGAAGATTTTTTAGATGTTTTTCTAATATTAAATGTGACAAGTAAGACAGATCTTCTTGCTTTTTTATTAGCTCGTATTACAATAATCAGATGACCCAAAACTACTTTAGTGGCAGTTTATGGAATCGAGGAGAAAGAAACACTATTGAGGAAAGAAGAAAGTAAGAAGAAAAATAGGACAAAGAAAACATGAGAAGGAAAATCAGGATAGGAGAGTGGTGGTATTTGTCTTGAGGCACTTGGAGTGGGGGATAGTAAAGACTTCCTCTGAATATATATGTGTTTTGCAAAGGTAATCCCACATAATCTTTACTGTGCTTTACTGTTATTTACTGTATTTATATATTTACTGTTAATTACTGTGCTCAATGCTCTTACATTTACTTTTTAAAATTAAGACTTAATTTTTTTATTTTTTAAGAGCACTTTAGGTTCATAGTGAAGTTGAGAACGTACAGAGATTTTCCATGTACTCCCTGCCCACCATGCACAGGGCCCCCTGTCCCCCTGCCCCCCAATTCAAAATCAACATCTCCTACTAGTGTGGTTGATGCACTTGTTACAACTGATGAACCAATTGATACATTGACACATCATAGTAACCTAAAGTCCATAGTTTACATTACAGTTCACTTTTGGTGTACATTCTATGGGTTGGGACAACTGTAAAATGACATATCTGTCATTATAATATTAGTCAGTCACTCAGTCGTGTCCGACTCTTTGCGACCCCAGGGACTGCAGCACACCAGGCCTCCCTGTCCATCACCAACTCCCGGAGTTTACTCAAACTCATGTCCATTGAGTCAGTGATGCCATCCATCCGTCTCACCCTCTGTCATCCCCTTCTCCTTCTGCCTTCAATCTTTCTCAGCATCAGGGTCTTTTCCAATGAGTCAGTTCTTTGTGTCAGGTGGCCAAAGGATTGGAGTTTCAGCTTCAGCATCAGTCCTTCCAATGAATATTCAGGACTGATTTCCTTTAGGATTGACTGGTTGGATCTCCTTGCAGTCCAAGAGACTCTCAAGAGTCTTCTCCAACACCACAGTTCAAAAGCATCAATACTTCAGCATTCAGCTGTCTTTATAGTCCAATTCTCACATCCATACATGACTGCTGGAAAAACCGTGGCCTTAACTAGATGGACCTTTGTTGGCAAAGTAATATTTCTGCATTTTAATATGCTGTCCAGGTTGGTCATAACTTTTCTTCCAAGGAGTCTTTTAATTTCATGGCTGCAGTCTCCATCTCAGTGATTTTGGAGCCCCAAAAAATAAAGTCTGTCACTGTTTCCATTGCTTCCCCATCTATTTGCCATGAAGTGATGGGACCAGATGCCATAATCTTAGTTTTCTGAATGTTGAGTTTTAAGCCAACTTTTTCAGGCTCCTCTTTCACCATCATCAAGAAGCTCTTTAGTTCTTCTTCACTTTCTGCCATAAAGATGGTGTCATTTGCATATCTGAAGTTATTGATATTTCTCCCAACAATCTTGATTCCAGCTTTATACAGCCCAGTATTTCTCATGATGTACTCTGCATATAAGTTAAATAAACAGGGTGACAGTATACAGCCTTGACATACTCCTTTCCCAATTTGGAACCAGTCTGTTGTTCTATGTCCAGTTCTAACTGGGCATTATAATATCATACAGCATATTTTCCCCTATTGACTTTCCCTGACCTACCATCTCCCACATCCCCTGACAATCTCTGATCCTTTTACTGTCTCCCTAGTTTTGCCTTTTCCAGAATATCATGTAATTGGAATCATAGAGTATGTGGCCATTTAAGATTAGCTTCTTTCACTTAGTAATAGACATTTATGTTTCCCCCATGTCTCTTCATGGCTTGATAGCTTAAACTTAGTTTTTGAGAGGAACCTAAAATGATCTCTTTAAGTGATTCTACAGCAGGAAATACGTGCGTGCCCCCATCCTCATTCCCTTGTTGCTCCCAGCCCTAGTAAGCAATTCCTGTGCTTGCATTTGGCTTCCTACCTCCAGCTGCCCTCAGCTTCTCTACTGCAGGGTTTTCTCCTAAGCCTTAGTTTAAGGTGGAGCCATGAAAGATGGGGACCCAGAGCTCCCAGATCAGGGCGACTCAGCTGTGAACTGGATCAGAGGATAGATGCCCCACCTTCTCATCCTGCATAGGAACAGTTCTGAGCTTCATTTCTTCCCGGTTCCTTAGGGGTCGCAAAGGGAATAAGCCTCAGGTGCCCACAGTGATAATCAGCTCAAAACTCACCCTGGCTTTTCTTTCACTCCGCTTCTGACTCATTCACCCCATTCCTTCACTCCAGCTTCCTGGACTCAGAACCAAGTAACCGCAGTTCATCAAGCGTTGGTCTGCTTTTGCTTTTGTAGACTCCAAATTAAGATACATTATTGCCACCATAAAATGTGTTTCAAATTTGACTCCTTTATTCATTTGATCAGGTTTGGGGGAATAAGTTGTATTGAAATATATTTACACAGACACACAGCTCCTGAAAGGATGAAAAGCAGAATCATGGGACAGTTTCTTCCCTCCTAAAAACAATTTCACTGGTCAGGCTAGATGCTTAACTAGTGCTTTCAGGGTTATTATCAGAGGTGCTAATTGGTTAGTACGCAACACAGCTTGTTATGGCATTACAAGGGGAAAATGTTAAAAGTAATGTATTATTTTTATTACCTTTTTCTCAGTCCCCACAACTATTGAGAACCATTTAACCTCTCAGTTATTAAGGATTTTTTTTTTCCTTTAGAGATGACAAATGCCTGATGATTTCTCTGTCCTTAGGGCAAGGCTAAATCTTGGTGTGCAGCCTGAACCAAACCGATAAATATAATTATTATTTCTGTATATTTGATGATGAAAGGGTTTCAGGCTCCACAGACCGATCTTTCTGTTGCCAACTGCGTGCTGCCGAAATTTTGATTAAAGGCTCACTGAAGTAGTTTATCAGTATTTGTTTGGTTTCAGGAAGTAAAATATGTGAGCTCAATATGAATGACAGACTACATCCAGCGAGAGCATTTGTTTCATCAGCCTGGGAAACTCAGAATCCTTGCTGTAGATAATGTATGAGGAAGATATTTTCCCTTCTCAGATTTGCATAGTGCTCAATAGTCCTCTGATTCCAGACATATTATGTTCTGTGGTAGCTTTCCTTGCCTCCATCTTCCTCTTGCAAATGTGAATGTGCTAGAATACAGACATCATTAAAAAAAAAATAATTTAAACCCTTCAAATTCCCCTGTCTGGAAAATGTTTATACAATTTGTAACAGAGAAGCCCAAAGCACTGCTGAAGACAGCCAAAATATTTTGCTGACTTTTTGAAGGGATCATTTCTAGGCAGGGAAAAAAAAATATACTGATCCTGATAAAAGGGGAAAGAAGGAGTGAAAAGGCAGGTTCTGATTTTGGTGCTTTCATAAAATAGTAAGAAAAATATATGAAAACATTCTTTGAAAAATCCTAAAATGGATGGGGATAGGCTATGCAATGCCTTTTGGTCTCCTGAATCAAAACAAACAAAAAAAGTTAGGGGCACTCTAATTAGTCTACTGGTTTCTCTGTGTGTATAAGAGAAAGAGGGGGCTTGACAGAGAGGTGAGCGGAGAGATGGAGAGAGAGACAAAGAAAAGGAAAAAGGAGAGGGAGGGAGAGAGAGTATGAGATGGAGAGCAAGGAAAGAGAGGGAACAACTCGGTGAAGGAGTTGAGCAACACACACACGAAACCATCATATGTGTATTTCCAGGGTTTGCTTAGATTGTAGAATGGAGCTTTCATTTTCAGTGCATACTCTCTTACCCCTCAACGGAAAACTTTAATTAATACAGATAAACTTTTGATAAATTGCAATTATTTACATCTTATGAAATTTGAACTATTTATCCTAATCAAGCCTTTTAACATTAAGAATTTTGAGTCATTTTCTCATGATTCTCATGAACCTGAGCCTCTGTCATTCTGTATATACACACCATGTGCCGGAGTGCTTACAAAAACAAAACAAGACAGACATCAAAGAGGGATGCCTTCATTTCTTTCTGTGGAGCGAAACTGCAAGAAGCAAAGATATTCACTGTCTATTGTAACTTTAGTGGTTTTCCAAATTGCCTGCAATACAGCAAGCTCTTTGTTCAGACCTTTTAAAATAACACAAACAGAAAACATACAGAACATTGAGAGTGAAGGCTGACAGTGTCTTTTCAGCTGATGAGACTTGAGGGGTAAAACACACAAACAAAAAAGTAATAATAATAAAATCAACCTGCACAATATGAATTAGAAAGAAATACCAGTTTTTACCTTTTAGATTTGGGGGCTTCTCTACATTTGTAATATAATGTTTATATTTTGAAATGGTGGTTTATGTCCTTTTCACCCCCTTTTATTTTCTTTCATTTAAAAAAAAAAAGCCCTCTATGTGTGGGATAAGCATACAGTGAGGTGTATGATAAGCACTACAGTAATTTTGAAAATGTGTATTATTTGGCAAAATAGTCTGTAATAATTTCAGCCCATTGTGTACGTCTGTATTTGGACACTTCTTTAAAAGTGAGTTTTTGATCTGATGGACCGTAATAACTTCTTCTGCAGGAGATCCCTCTCTCAGATGCTGAATTATTGGGCCTCCACTGCAGTTATGGTTTATTGGGTAAATAATAGTCTGACTGTACCAAAGCAAGAGTTATGGATGGGCCAATGTACATGTTGGCTGCCTATGAATCTTGCCATAGTTTCACTGAGAAGAATTACTAGAGTATACAGGCCGATGGGAAGGGCAGGATTCCCTTTGGATAATAGAGCTGTGCCCACTACATCTTCAAGGTCTTTTGTTCTTCCTTTCTCATTAGAACATGACAGCAGCTCTGAGGGGTCAGTGTTGGGAGCCAGTGAGAAAGCTGAATTTAGTGACTCACCGGGACCCTTGGGACTCTTCGGATGGAGAACTTGGCTGTGAAGGTGGGTCTCCCTCTGTGTTTGCGGGGCAGCTGCTTCCTCCTCCTCAGAGTCTGTAGCAGGTGTAGAGCAAGGAGCTTTAGATGTAGCATTTCACTTGAAAGTTAAAAAAAAAGAAGATTAATATGACGTTTAAATGTCAACAGTGTTCAAGTCTGGTCACATTTTGAGATCAAAAGAGAGAAAAACCATTTTAAGAAATTAGCAGGAAGAGAGTGGTCATGTTGAAAGGAAGAATTAGTCATTTTATTTAAAAGCTGAAGTTCTAGGTTTGGAAATGCAGATGGCAAGGGCCTTCACTGTAGTCATAGGTATGTGGAACGAGGTGCCAGTTCAGTAATGTCACCAGGAGTGTTTTTCAGCAAACGGCCAAAATTGTGTATTTCTTAAAATAAATTTCTTTTTAAAAAACAAGACAGATTTTCAGAACTGAGTTTATTCTAGGGACTTACATTCAGGAATTTCAAAATGTACTCCAAGGTCGCCTTATCAGAACTGATAAATTAAGAATTTCCCAAATTCTCCTTAGTAAAAGACAAAAAGACTTCATCCTTTTTGCCTTTTACTTAGCCTATTTGTTCTTGCTGATGGGATTATATATCAATTTTTTTTTTTTTGCAGTTGAAAGGTAAATATTTATTGCTGCAATCTTCTGTACAACTCACTCAGCTTAGCATTGTTGGATATAATAACATGAGTAAGATATTATTCCTGCTGTATTAGTTTTATTGCTGTTTTACAAATTACCACAAATGCATTAGAGCTTAAATCAACACCCACTCATTGGCTTTTGTAGGTCAGAAGTTTAGCACACTGTGGCTGGGTTCTCTGCTCAGAGTTTCACTAGGGTAAAATCAAGCTGTCAGCTAGGTCATATTTCTGTACAGGGGCTCTGGGAAAGAACCCCCTTCCAAGTCATTCTTGGTAGAAATCACTTTTCTGTGGTTGCAGGACTGAGGTCCCTATATTCTCTCTGACTTTTTTACTGAAGGCTGCTCATGATTCCTAGACACTTCCTACATTCCTTGCCATGTAGCCCCCTCTGTCTTAAAACCAGCAATGAGAATTTCTCAGGTCTCAAATTCCCTCTGTACCTGGACACTCTGACTTTCCTTTCTAATGAAGAAAGTTTTGTGCCTTTAAAGGGCTCAGGTGATTATTTTATGCACACCCATATAATCTATCTTAATGTCAACTGATTTGGGGCCTTAATTCCATTTGCAAAATCTTCACAGCAGTACTTAGATTAATGCTTGATTGAATAACTTGGAGCTGTATGTATACCAGTCACCAGGAATCATTTTATAGTTTTGCTTACCTTATCTACCCTAAGGGAGATTAAAGCCATTCATGATGGATAAAACTAGGATGTAAAGAGATAGGATGCAGGGAGAATTCTAAGAGCTGTAGGAGAGGGATAAATCAGATGTTACAGGAGTTTTAAAGCAGGAGTAATCACTTTTGCCTAAGAAAATCTAGAGAGATTTCATATAAAGAACCTGGAAGGATAGGCAGTATTTTTATTAATGGAGATGAGGATACTCCAGGCAGAGATAACAGTACAAATAGAGGCACAGAGATGGGAAAGGGAAGCAGGTTAGGGAAAGGTTGGTTAGCAGCACTGTGTGAACTGATCACAAAATATGTTTAGAATATTTGGGAAAGACTTCAAATACCAGGCATATTAATTTTTTTCTAAATGGGTAAGAATGGGCTACCTCTAAAAGTTATTAAATATGAGATAGATGTGATGGGAACTATACTTTAGAAAGATTGGAAGCAGAACAGGAAAAAAGTTGGAGCTGGTGGGAGGTGTCCAGGAAGGGTCTTTGCCATTAGCCTGCAAGGTAATGTGGACCCCAATTCTACTAGGGAAAGTGAGAATGGAGGAAAGAGAATGGTTGAATGTGATGAGGGAGTCTGTAAACTTGAAAACAGGCTGGAAATATGGAGGGAAAGGAATGGGAAACTGACTCCATTTTGAGCCAGCTCTCATAAACAGAGACAGGGACATCGGGATAATTTGCTTTGGAAAGAAAATGCAATGAGGTAGGTTGTATATAGCACAGTTCAGATGCTGCCATTGTTGAACGTGCTCTTGGACCTCAGCAATCAATAGAAGGGCTTCCCTTGTGGCTCAGCTGGTAAAGAAACTGCCTGCAATTCGGGAGACCTGGGTTCAATCCCTGGGTTGGGAAGATCCCCTGGAGAAGGGAAAGGCTACCCACTCCAGTATTCTGGCCTGAAGAATTGCATGGACTGTATAGTCCATGGGGTTGCAAAGAGTCAGACGTGACTGAGTGACTTTCACAATCAATAGAAAGAGGGAGCCAAGGCCTTACTAGACAAAGGGCTAGTGGAATGGAACCACCTGAGCTCTAAGGCTGCCATGAATGAGTAAATACAGAATGAAAATGAATCCAGTCATAGAAGCAGAAGTATGCCGATCATTGGTAGTAAAGATGCATGGGGTCTTGACTTGATCATTTTGGAGAAGTCAGTGGTGATAGATATTGGACGTATAGTCTAGTCCCCAGGTGGAAGCACTTATTAAAAATTAGTTAGAACAAAGGAACTCAACCACCTCTAAGAAAACCAATGCACTATTCAGAAACTATTCATATAAGTTGTCCAGTCATTTAGGCTACAGAAGCTGGAGGAGGCAACTCATAGTCCAAGGGTTTGCAGTAAGCACATTGGGAACAGGACTAATGTCTGTTCTTTGGGCTAGATTGTATTAATGCAATGATCTGCACAGTCTGTAAGATGAGGATATTACTATCATATTTATTATCAGAAGGTATAGACAAGGCTAACACTATTATTTAATATGCTAATTTTCAGAGGATAATCAATCAGTTTCCTGGTATGTAGGTGGAAATGTGATTCCCTTAGAAAAGTGGTAGTGATTCTATATTCCATAGACTTTTGAAGAAGGACAGAAATGAAAGTTTTGATATGTGAAAAAGATAGGGAGGAAATTAGTATAAACTACTCTTCATTAAGCACCCCCCCCACCCCACCCCCTGCCAAATGACTCAGACAGTAAAGATTCTGCCTGCAATGCAGGAGACCTTGGTTCAATCCCTGGGTCAGGTAGATCCCCTGGAGAAGGGAATGGCTACCCACTCCAGTATTCTTGCCTGGAGAATCCCATGGACAGAGGAGAAAAATGCTGTGCTCATGAAGGGGCAGGATTGTTTGCTTATTTTAAAGAATCTGGTAGCTTTACGCTTATTTGTAGATGGAGGAAAAGAAGCCAGGAGAACTTCTAAAGATGAGCAGTGAGGAGTGATGGTGTGAAGACCTAGAGGGGAGAGAGAAAGGGATGAGTTCAGAGCAGTGGTGAAGTTAGTGGGATCCTTCTCTCTGGTGGGAGGAAAGGTTAGGTTATGAAAAAATGTAGAACACATCATCCTTAATCAGCGATGTTGTCCATCTAAAAATCATTAATTTCTCCTTCCTAAAATCTGTTTTTGAAAGTAATTACATGATAAGTATGCCCATATCCTTCCATACATGGGCTTCATATTGAGACTTAGGTTTTCAAACTTTTCCTTAAAGCTTTCCATCAACCCATCCATGTCTATGGGACAGTGAAGGTAGGAATATCCTTGGAACATCTCAACCAACCCATGTAGCAGAGTAAGACAGAGGTCCCGGCACCAAGTCAAGAATATCAGAATCCCAAATGTTCCACATTAGTCTATGTTAGCAGTGCCAAGCCAAGAGGGGAGGAGGGGAGGTGCCAGCCGGAAGATGAAACAGAGGGTCAGCTGCCCAAGGAGACTACAGAGCTGAGGATGGAGTACCTGGGGGAGGAGAGAATGAGTCAGGAGTGAAGGGCCAGAGCAAAGCCAAAGACATAGTGAAGGAGATGTGGACCAGGTGTTGGATCAGTTTAAGACAGTTGTGCAAATGCAGGACTTAATGATGAAAAAACCTTTTTTTTCATAGTAGGACATTTAAGGTCTCCCTATAAAGCTGCAGAAAGTCTTAAAATGGTAGGTTCTTTGAACAATCTCCAAGCCTGTTCATGCCCCAGTCTCTCCTCCCTGGTCTTTATGGGCATCCTTGCTTATTCGACTCAGAATACCAGTTTTACCTCAACTTTTCCACGCAGCTTTCATTTTTGCAAGGAATGGCCTCTTAGTACCATCTGCCAAAAGCATTCCGTTTAGGCCATAAGTTTCTGAAATCCCAACCTCTCCAGGTAAATATATTGGCATAATTATGGAATTTCTGCCAACTAGCTCTCCCAAACAAGAGACCATGACATCCCTTCCACCCTCTGTCTTCCAAGAGGCACTTCACCTGTTGTTGTACTTGATGATAAAAAAGTCTTTGTGCATATAACTTGTAAAGCATATGTTCCAACCTTACCTATCTTCCTCAAAAGGTCATTTTAACTTTTGAGTGCTTTGTACACATCTAAATTTCTTGATCTCAGGTCAACCCAGGATCATGCAATATTTTATTTGTTTTATTTAACATATATTTCTTAAGCACTCACTATCTTTCCAGTGATGGTGTGGTGATGGTGCTGCTGGTGGTGTGTGTGCCTGTGGTGAAGGAAATAGTGTTTGTGAGAGCAGAGACATGCCTGGAAGCATTGCAGGGGGTGTGCTGTGGCTGGATGACAAAATGCACGGAGGCATGAGGATGGGCAATTCATGGGTTGGGCGATTCATCTGACAATGTCTGTTGAAAAGGGGCTGAGCTGTTGTTCTAAGGTGCTTGGAGTATGTTCCAAAGGCAGTGAGGGAGCCAAAGGTTTTCAAGCAGGGGAGTAAAATAACTGTGACCTCTGTGAAGAGATCTGAATCTTTCCCAGCAAAGTGAGGTAATCAGTAAAAGATCTTGCTGAATTAAGCTATGTTTAATGCATGTGAAGTGAATGTAGGGCAGAGGCAATATTGTGGCTGCATGGTAGTGGGGAGAAGTTGGAATCTGGAAGAGTTGATGGACCACTGTGTGCATTCAGATAAGACATGGCGGAGATCACAGGAATATGGATGACTTCTGGTTTTATCTTCGGGTTTCAGATTATTTTACAGATTTCTTTTTTTCCTAATTTGTTTTTAATTGAAGGATAATTGCTTTATAGTGTTGCGTTGGTTTCTGCTGTACTACCACATGAATCAACTACAAGTATACATATATCCCCTCCCTCGGAAGCCTCCGTCTCACCTCCGCCTACTGTCCCCACCCCCCAACCCGGCAAGTCATCACAGAGCACTGAGCTGAGCTCCCTGTGCTATATAGCAGCTCCCCATTAGCTATTTTACACATGGTAGTGTATATATATCATGTTACTCTCATAATTCATCCCCCCTCCTTCCCTCACTGTGTCCACAAGTCCATTCTCTGTGTCTTCGCAGATTTTTTAAAATGAACATGAATTACAATTTATCGTTATAAAAAAACCTCATAGATGTTATTATGAAAGAAAATAGAAATGACTGACTTTGGGAGGATTGGTAGTGGGAAAAGGACAGAGTTGAGAGATATTTTGAAAATACTGGACTTGGATGAAGAACAGACCTCCTGCCACCACATATGTACAAATCTCGTGTTAGATTTGTAGTGTTGGATTTTGACTGCTGAGTTCTTTTGAGACTGTAAGGTAATCTCAGGACTCTGTGAGTGTGGGAGGCTGCAGTGGTCTCCCTAACAGACATTTGGGAAGTTGAGGTCTTCATGTAGGGAGATGAAGTTCATAGGAAGGATTGTACCCAGCTCAAAGAAGACGAGTCTCTCTCAGATCTCGTTCTTTCAGGTCAGCCCTTTATGCAAGGCCCCACTGTGCTGGGGATTTTTGGCCACTTTTCAGGGATGGGGAGGACTACCTACTGATGACTGCAATTTGGGAGCTAGGAAGGCTTAGTCATTCCCAGAGGACTCCATGCTAAAATTGACTGAGCTGTATTTCATATATTAGACTATCCAGTTGCTTGTTATTCTTGTATTTATTTCCTTTCTATTATCTTTGCTTAGTGGAATCTTGTCTCAGCTGGGCTTTGAGGAATGGAAGAAAAAGTTGTTGTTTTCATGTTGGGCTAAACCACTCCATGGGGGCTCCTGTTCTTGGTAACAGTAATTAGCATGAGTTTCCCAAGGGAGGGTGAGTCTCAGGGTATGTGTGGGAGACCATGAGTTCCAGATAGCTTTCACTAGGGGTGATTCTCCCTCTGTTACTGTGAAGGATTGGGTCTGATATTTTTAAAGGCATCTGCATATAACTTGGTGCCTGTTAAGTCGAAGGTAAAATTGGGAAAGAGAGAGGTTTTGAGTATGACATGTTCTGTTTGCCAAGTGAGACAACAGTTGCCATGAAGTAAAAGGCACTCCCAAAGGACAGGTTTTATGGGGAATAATTGTGTGTGACACAGACATGTAAGGGTGAGGTGTCTTCATTCTTATCAGGTGTGATTATCCAGGAGGTGGCTAGACTCATATGTTCTCTATGCAAAGAAAGACGTTACACACCAGGACCAGAACTCAAGAAGCCATATCCAAACAGGTGATGATAAGACTGTTTTTACTGCCTCAAGACATTGCTGCAAGAACACAATCAATTGCGACAAGGCTGAAGATTGATTTTGGAAGTAGAGTGAGATAATGTGTGCAAAAATACCAAAATGTATGTTACTATTATTGAAAATAATGACCAAGAACTCTATTTTTTTTCCTGTCACCTTCACCTTTCTGCAGTGTATTATTACTCTTCCTGCTCTCAGAAGCACTTTTAATTATGTTATTGTCAGACCTAAAGCTAAGATCTATTTGGAGAACTCCTTTGTCCTCTATTAAGAAAGTTTTAGTTTTTCCTGGGAGAGTTGTATTTAAGATGTAATGATTAAAATTGAAATATAGCATGATCTCAATCTGACTAAAATCTGGTTCAATCTTTAAAAAAAAAAATTGTTCTTTAAAGTCTGTTAACTTTTGGTTTCATTCAGTCAAGACTGAGGTAGTTACTTATATTTGGAATTGAAGGAAGGAAATAATTTATTTTAAAACACCACAAAATCCCAGAATATTACTAATACTATAAGGTTTTTTTCCCCCATGCAATTTATCTGGAGAAACCCTGATTTGCATATCTTTGCATCTATTTACATGTGTAATTCAAGAGACTCTCAACTGCAAGTGTGTAAAATGAAATAAATTAACTCTTTGTTTTAGCCTGCTGTGATTCTTATATAATACTATTTGGTAGGTGTGGACATTTTAAGTGTCTTTTAAAGGAGAAGAATTTAAGAAGTGAGGAGGTAGACATTTAGGGTAGACCTGGCCTCAGGAGTAAGGATGAGAAGGGGAAAGAGTCCTGGGAGAGTGTCAGTCTGAGCAGATATATCCCTGAGTGTGGGCTTACAGAGTATCTTCTAGCTGAACAAGGGAGGTTCCAGAGGAGGGTTTTCAGACACTGCCATCTGTAATCAGGGACTTAGATCAGAGTTTGTGGAGGTGAAGTTTGTCCATGGTCACCTGCACCTCACCAGTACTGCACTCCTCATATTATAACCTTGCCTTCCTTTCAAAGACCCCCAGGCATGTCTTAATTTTATGCAAATCTATCTTATAAAAGGGCTTCCCAGGTGTCTCAGTGGTGAAGAATGTGCCTGCCAATGCAGGAGACATAGGAGACAAGGGTTCAGTCCCTTGTCTTCCATCCAAGGGGTTGGGAAGATCCTCTGGAGAAGGAAATGGCAAACCACACCAGTACTCTCGCTAGGATAATCCCATGGATAGAGGAGCCTGGTGGGCTACAGTCTCTGGGGTCACAAAAAGTCAGACACAACTCAGCGACTGAAACACAACTGAGCACACACGCATGCACGCAAGTGGATTTTAGTTGAAACACGATTTCTCCTAATGAGTAGTAAAAACTAATTAGGTTTTGCCATTTATTCACTTGGAATTTTGTCTCATTGAAACCTTGATACTCTATTTAACCTACTTCTAGTTGGCAAATATCTGCTGCCATGTTAGGTTATGCATTTTTGCTTAAATTAACTCTTAAATAATATCACATAGCAGATATAGGAGATTGGGTGGGGGGGGAAGTTTCCTTTATTATTATTTTTTTTTAAATACAAGACTGATTTTATTATATTACCAGGGAAATAAGTTAGATTGCTCTGGCAGTCTCAATAAATCACACATGAAGTCGTCTTTTTTTCCCCCTAAATTAAATTTTTATTTAAATAAAAGTGTTATGTTTGTATTTGAGCTGACAGCTAAATCTGATAATTAGAGTGCATGAAGTTGGCTTTGATTGGCATTGTAATTGGATTGTCATTGGGCTGAGAACCTATTATCTTTGGATCATGCCCCATGAAATCTGTTGAAGAAACTTTGCTGCCAGTCATTAGAGCCACCATCTTGGCTTACAAATTAGGTTTGAAAGGCTTCTTACCACTGGGAATGTAATTTAAACCACTGCAATTGCACTCCCATTAATTAAAATTATATTAAAATTATGGTTCATTTTCTAAATATTTTTTTCGTATTTTATTAGACATACTTATTACTAAATGCTTTAACAAATTACATAGCAGTGCTTCGTAAAATTATGTTTCGGAGATAATCCATCTCTTCAGCACATGCTACTCAGCACCAGTAGAATTAGTCAGTGCTAATCATTAAAAGATATACTATTTATGTTTTTCATTACAAGTTTCATAAGGAAGCATTTCCATTATTTTAACATAAAATGCAAGCCCAGCAATGTCTGCTGTAAATTAAGATTGGTCCTGCCGATAATGAAATATGCAGCTTTGCTGTAAGGAGATGTCGTCTGTTATGGTCACAGTTCTTCCTGCTTTTTTTTTTTTTTTTTCTTTTCTGAAACAATATAAGCCTGTAAAAGAGAGAAGACTTTTTTTTTTTTTTTTTGAGAGAAGATTAAGGGGGGGAAAAAAACGCACACATGCCAAAAATCTATGCTGCTCTTTATTCCTATTATTGTCTGCTAAAAGCAGATCAGAGCTGATTAAGACAGAAGAGGAACTTGTAAGGGCTGAGAATACGAATGAGGTGGGAGTTGGGGGTGAGGCTGGTCCGTCCGGTGGAGAATGGGCTGTGTGTGTCCAGGTCCCTGGTGCACCCTCTCTGGCCCCGACCCTTCTCTCTGGCCATGGAAGCCCACATATTCATGGGCAGATGCTGCCATCAACTTTGTGGATGTGAAGGGCTCAGAGACATACTGTCTGAGATTCAGAACTAGGCAGAGGTTCTTAGGTGTGCTTCACTTATTTTATTTCCTTTTTCTTTTGTTTGATTATTGGGTAATATCCCCCCATCACTCAATTTCTTTCTAATCTTCGGATGATAGTTTGGCAACTTTGATGGGATTTGAAAGGATAAAACAAAGTTTTCAAATTCGTCCTAATTTTGCTTAGGTTGCATTAAATATGTGTAACCTCCCGTACCCTCCTAAGAAGTCCCTCTCAGCAACAGTTTTACCTGGTCCCTATTTCTATTGTTTCTGTCTCTAGCTTCAGAGTTTTGCTCAGTATCTGACACATAATGAGTGCTCAGAAAATGTTAAATTGAATTGAACTGAATTAGAATTCTGTTTTCTAAAGATTCTAGGTTTAGCTAGAGCCAGACCCCAGGTAAGTTAAAGTGCCTTGCACGGGGATGACTAGGAATAATTGATTAAATACTTTCATAATGTCTTTTTTGACTATGATAAGGCCTTTTTGTGTGAACATGGCTACCTGCTTTCCCAGCCCCCTTTTCTTCATAGATGCAAACACTGAGGGTCAGAGGGCTAAGAGTTCCAGGTCACATGATTACTGAATAAGTAGCAAAGCTGAGACACCACCTCAGAGCTTCTGTCTCCAAGCTCCAGGCCCTTTCCATTCCCCCATGCTGCCTTCTGAAAGAAGGACCACATCCCAAAGTGAGGGAGGCAGGCTTTCCCTTCCTCTCTTACTCACCAGTGGCAGAGGAGCTAGACACTAGCAATATGGATAAAACCCTCGAGATTGTTTGGGCCCCATGACCCTTTGATTCCCTTTCTACAAATATGTTCTAAAGAGGTAATCATATGATGAGTTATTTAATCACAGCCAACTTTTATTGGATGCTCGAAATGAGGCAGGCACAGTGCTCACCACTTTACATATATTTTCTCGCTTAAGGCTCAGAACAGGCCGACGAGCTATGTTCTTACAATTACTCTCCCCTGAAACAGATGGTGAAATGAGGCATGAGAGGATTTTATAAAATAGGTCCAAGTGTCCAAGTTACACAGCTATTTAGGACTTGGAGCCACTCTGAACCTGAAGCTCTTCCTCTCCACTGATCTGCTCATGGCTCAGTCACTGCCGTGATGCTTAAAGCAGAGAAAGCTTGGAAGCAATCTGAAAGCTTGGCAACAGGGAATTCTTTTAGGAAGAATAATCCCACAAACTGTAAAAATGATGCTTGAGATGTATATAATGGATATTGAATGATGATTATGATGAAATTGAAATCTATAAAATATTATTCTCCCACTTGGTAAGCATTTGTCTGTGGAAAAATATCTGGAGGAATTAGAACTTTCTTTTCGTCATCTATTTTCTATTTTTTTCTTACAATGAACATACCTAATTGTATAGTTGTTGTTGTTTGTTTGTTTGTTTGTTTTTTGCTAAAGCACGTAATTGGGGAATAGTTTAGAACTTCTGAAGCACTCAGATAGCATCAATGCATTGTCAAAGAGGTGTGTCCCCAAGCAAGGAATGCGTCTCCTTTCAAAAAGTGGGAAGCTGCTTCATAGCACGGGGAGCTCAGCTTGGTGCTCTGTGATGACCTAGGTGGATGGGCTGGGGGCTGGGAGGGAAGCCGCAGAGGGAAGGGATATTATACACACATATAGCTGATTCTCTTCATTGTACAGCAGAAATACAATACTGGAAAACAGCTATGCCCCAATTGAAAACAGAAATATTGTCTGCTCCTGCTACTCCCAGACAGGAGCCGTCTGGTGTCCTCCTCACTTGCCCTTGCACCTGGCTTTTGACCTCGTAGGACATCAGGGAGGAGCTGGCTTGCTCTGGGGCCGGGCTCGGTTTCTGCTTTTCTGCAGTGGAACCTGTAAGGGAGTCCATCCCAGCTTCCAAGCAGGAGTGTGGTCTTGGGAAAGGAGGTATGACAGCCACAGTTTGGGTAGCGCCACATGAGTCTGAGCTGAGACAGCTCGGAGGAGCAGTAGGAACATCAAAAAGGAAGCTGAGGGGCTAAGTTCAGAGAAATGAGAAGAGAAGAGAGCTGCCTTCCTGCTGACTGGTAGAGTGTGCTTATCGTCCCTGGTAGATAAACTGTGTGTGAAAACTAAAGGCCCAGCTGAGGTGCCAGGAGAATGGGGCTAAGGCAAGGCTGAACTTGCTGGGTTGAAGTCAACCATGAGCAGGCTCTTTTTGTATACATGCCTTGAATATCCATGCATGTGCCATGGTCTAATCTCAACCCCCAAACTGGGTCAAAGCAGTGACTTAGGATCTATTCAGTGTCTCGGTCTCTTTGGGGAATTAGAGGGGGAAAAGCTCAGCAAAGAAGTGCCAAGTCCTCCACATTTCTATTCATACATCTGAGGTGTGAGTTGTTCAATTAAATCTCATTTAAAAAAAAGCATTCCAGAGCTAAAACATGGTCTACAAAAGCTCCCCGTGTTTGGGGAATGGGGCACATGATATGGAAATTACCTTGAATGGTAAAATTGAAAAGAGAATGCAGGCTGGAATGGGACAGTTGGGTGTGGGAAGGGCTGTAGAGTTGGATCCTTAAAGAAAAGGCAAGAAGTGGACAAACGATGTGGCACATTCTCACAACTCTTATCCTCAACTGGTGATGTATTTACAGTTGAGAAATATCTAGAAATGGTGCCACTATTTCAGTGGCCAAATAGATTCTAAAGTTTCAAAGAATTATATTGCATCAGGGAACATCAGTAATTTTAAGCTAACTGTGGCTGTAAATTGTCTCCATAAACTCCAATGTGTGTATGTGCATGTGTGTGTGTGTGTGTGTGCACATGTGTATGTGTATGTGTGTGTATGTGTGTAATTTCTTGGTATTCCTAGAGTTTAGGTGTGACTTTTCAGTTTTGCATGCACGCTCATTTTCAGTATAAGACAATAGAATTCAGCTTCTCAATAAAATCATCAATTCTGTTCAGGAATTGTTATGCTGTATAATAAGAGGCAATTTAGCAAGCCATTATGTGACTGGACTCTGGAGCCAGACCCTCTGAATATGAATTCCTTTCTCCATTGATTAGCTCTGTAGCATTGGTAAAGTTTCATAAGTTCTCCATGCCTCAGATTCCTCATCTGTAAAATGGGGATGATCATAGTAACTCATGGCAGGGTTGTTTTGAGGATGATGTGAATTGAAACCTGTGAAGTGCTTAGAACTGTGCCCAGCACAGAGGAAGTCCTGTAACTGTTAGCTGTCATTGCTGTTATCATTATCCTTCTACACTTACCAGATAGAAGATAATGGGGGAGATGAAAGGATGAAAAAGATGAATTTCCCTTATTCAAAAATCTTAAATCACAGATTTCTATTTTTCTCTATTTTATCCTGTTAGGTCATATTACTGCTGCCACCAGTATCTTTCTATCAGAGTTTCTGAGTTTCAAATTTGTATTATTGGAAAAAATCTGGGTTCTCCTTATGGATTTTTTATTCCCTGTGAGAGGTAGTTGCCTCTTTCCTAAGCGAGTCAAGGCCTAGAAAATCACTGCCTCCAAGGTGAAGCAACTCCTACTAGATAACCACAGTGGGATTGTGGTGAAATCCTTTGAGAATAGTGGTGGCCCTGTGCTGTCCTCCAGGTAAATGAAATCATTGATCTGTTTTTAAAAGTAACTTATTTAGGGGTTATCTATATCAACATTCATACCAAAATAGGTAAGGATGTACAGCTAAACATGTATTTACAGTATACAGCGTATGCACATGCTTACAGAAGACCCCACCCCACCACATACAACTGGGATCTCACATTCAAATTTGAATGGTTTTTACTGAATTCATGTACTCTTTCCTGAAACCAAAAAAGAACACAGAATCTTTGCTTTTTTTTTTTTTTTCAATTTCTGTTAATATAGACATGAGCCTTTATCGAGAAAAGTAGAAAGCAATGTGTATGAAACTTGGACTATATCCAACTGAACAAAAAATTAGTTCAGATGTGTTCTGTGTTAGTTTTCGCCTCACATGCAGATTGTGCTGTTTGTTGAGAGGAATAATTAGTCATTTACAGGTTCATTACATAGTATGGTTAAACCTGACCTTCTCTTCCCTTTGGCTGACTGGTGAGGGACCTTTCTCAGTAGGTCCAGCTGGCTAATGTGGCCCTTATATGTTCAGACCCATGTAGTACAGTCTGTTTCTCACAACTCTAATGCCACTCTCTTTGAGATCCTGATTTTACATATGGCAAGGAAGAGCCTACATGTCATTCATTTTTTCAATTCTTTGTACAGGTTTCTAAATGGGACATCCATCCTCCATTCCACCTCCTACAACAAAAACGACACATTGTTATTTAAAGCAAAAGCTTTATAGATTAGTTGTTGAATGCGATATTCATCTCATGAATAACTAATAACATAAAATAAAGAACAATGAAAATGCAAATTATCTGCACATACACAGTAGCAGTTAGCAGCATGAGTAGCCCTCCGGAGTTTGTGCAAGGTGGGCAAAAGCCAGGCAATTTTTGATCGTACCTAGTCCTTTGAGTTGCTGAGACAATATCAGAATTCATCTCTTTTAGGACTCATTATTGAGGCATGAAAAAAAAGAGATTGAAATCTGGTAGAATTTCAATTCTTTCGTTAGTATTATTAATAAACAAGAATTGGCAGGAGCTAAACTGATTGGCACATACATCTGGAGTAACAGAAATAAATAAAGTTTCAGAATGAGAGGATGGCTTCCTGCTAGAAGGATTTTTAGGGTAGAAAATAGCACATGAACGAGGACAGCTTCAAATCTAACCAAACCTCAGATAGATCTAAGTAGCACTTTTAGGATGGAAGAGAGTGACAGGTGGACATCTCTCTCCTTGAAAGATATGCCTTACTTTTACTGGGGCTTCCCTGGTGGCTCAGCTGGTAAAGAATCTGCCTGCAGTGTGGGAGACCTGGGTTCTATCCCTGGGTTGAAAAGATCCCCTGGAGAAGGAAACGGCTACCCACTCCGGTATTCTCGCCTGGAGAATTGCATAGACTGTATAGTCTATGGGCTCACAAAGAGTACGACATGACCTAACGACTTTCACTTTATTGGGGCGGGAACAGAAGAAATGGGCTTTCCAGGTGGCACTAGTGGTAAAGAACCTGGCTGCCAATTCAGGAGACATAAGAGATGCAGGTTCAATCCCCTGGGTCGGGAAGAGCCCCCAGGGGAGGGCATGGCAATCCATTCCAATATGCTTGCCTGGAGAATCCCATGGACAGAGGAGCCTGGTGGACTATAGCCCGTGGCGTCACAACGAGTTCATAAGACTGCAGTGACTTAACACGCGCTTAGCACAGAAAGAATGTTACAGGAATGGAGGTAGAGAGTAGAGTACCACAACTATGAAGACCCAGCCTAGAGAGACTTTCTGGGGAAGAGTTTCATTATTCCAAGTTCCAAACTGATCCAGGGCACTATTTTCTGGATTAACTCTTCAGAAGACATTAATGGTAAAGGATCTTTGGCCTTTGAAACATTTATATTTTAATACACAGAGCCAAGATTTTACTGTATGTGTCCACAGTGAGTTAGTCCTATCACTTGATAAAGAACCAACACCTGACAGAAACATTGAAATTTTCTGTCTTTGGCATGTCCGCTCATGCTCTCTGTACATTTGGGAGGCCTTTTCAGAGTAAGTTGCTGCAGAAAGGCTGGGTTTCCTTTCCCTGACAATCTGAAACCAGAAGAGGACTCTTCACCTTGGACTTTAGTGGTAACGTGTTCTGTATTCATCTTGCTAAGGATCCATCACAACAGTCACGCAATGAGATGGAAGCCAGGGTCCTTTGAATAACACAGTATCTGCCTTTTTAGAAAACATTAAATTGCATTCAATTCTTTTCTCTCCCTGTTGTAAGAGAAAGATGAAAACCAAAGACTCAAGAGGGACATTTTAAAGCACCAGGCCCCACAGATGGTTAAGCCAGATAACTGATAGCATGACTTTACAGCCACACTCTGTGTGGTGAGCTTTGGTAACCCTGAGCCCCTTGGCTGCTTGCCACTAACTGCCAGGCTAAACTGTGCTTCCTGTGACCATTTCAAAGTTGACATTAACCTAATGGAGGGCCTCCCCACCTTCCTCACCCCACCAGGCACCAACATTTCCTTCTGAATCAAAACTCGAGAGATTCGCTCTGTTCAAGAACTTGTAGCCCTCATGAGACTTCTCTCTTGACTTCTACATGGTTCACATCAGTTTTCTTCAACCATTTTCACTCAAGTATCATTAACAAAAGAGGAGAGGAAAGCACTCAGTTCATGCTGAGTCAACCCAGAGCAGGCAAGCCATCTCTTAAAAATACAGGGAAAATATATACTGGACTCCATATATCTGTGTTCTAATTTCTTGAAGTATTTAACAACCGTTCACTGCTGCCATAGCTCTTGGATTTTGGAGAGAAAGGGATATTGAACTGTGGTCTCCAAACCAGGAGTATCGGTATCATCTGGGAGCTTATCAACAATTCAGATTCTCAGGCACTTGCTTGCTGAATCAGAAACTTTAGGGGTTGGGCCTGGCTATCAGATTTTGAGCATGCTCTCTAAGTGATTCAGTGGTGTGATAAAATTTTGAGAATTGCACATCAAAATACTCAGTTATGTTAACCCTGGGGCTTTGAGCACTTTCTGCTGAGTGCTCAGGTATGCCATTTCAGAATTGGAGAAGTGTATGATGGTTGATGGGAGCAGGGCTTCTCCAGCATTTCTTAAGGCATGTTTGCACGCAGGGAATACTTAGAAGTAAGTTGAATCCATTGGCCAAAGCACCAGTATGTACTGAGCACTTACTATACAGATACTCTTCTGTGCAGTGGAGACACAGCAGCGGACAGAACCAGCCTGGAGTTTACATTCAGTGGGGGGAGATAGCCAATAAGCCTGGACACTATAATTTCAAGTGGTAATAGGTGCTACAGAGGAAAATAAAGCAGAGTGTAGGGAATTGAGAGTGTCTGAGGTGGGGTTATCTTTTTAGCTAGGGTGATTAGGAACGACCTCTTCAAAAAGGTGACTTTTGAGCAGAGACCTGCAGGAAATAAGGGAATGAGTTATGAGATGATCCAGGGGGAAAATGTTTTCAGGCAGAATGTGGGTGATACAATTGATAGATTCTCTAACTTTGAATATGTGAACCTAGACACTTGGAGTTAGTTCTTGGCTTCTCCATCCAGGCAGTCAGTCATTAGGGATCATTCTTTCTGTCATCCTTCAGTCCAACTCCATGCTGAAGGTCCCTTTTATAGGAAAAGATGACTTAACTCTTCTAGGAAATATTCTTCCTAGTGGTTATTCCTGGTCAAGGGGTCAGGCATTGGGTCCCTTGGCTCTATGTGAGAGGGGACATCAACTGTAACCCCGTACCTCCTCTCTCATCTCTCAAGGCAAAAACTTGAAATGCAATTTACAGTATCTCTACTTCATGGATAACTTTGAAGCTACACTTGTTTATGTCTGTAGCAAAGAAAATCACTGACACACTTTTACACTTTGCTACTAGTAGAACACATTACTTTTGACCTTACCTTGTGAGTACTCTAGGTAAGGCACTGTGTCAAGACAAATCCTGGATTGAATAGTAATGGGATAAAGGTCAAGGTGATAGATTCAGTCCCTGTTTGTGGCAGTTACTATTCCCCTGGGGACTTTCAACCCTCCTTAGAATGAGTTTTCTTTTTAAATAAATGTCACTAGTTGCAGGGGGCATGGGGCACAGAAGTACAAACCATTCTGATCAAAAGAAAGGCATCTCAAGTAAACACACTATTGACAGCCAATGAAGATGGAAATCATGCAACATGCTTATTGCAATTGTGAAGGAGGCTGTGATTTAAGATTAGAGGGGAAAAAATCACTTTTCTTTCCTCAATTCGTAGCTTCTTTGGTATTTTTTTCTTTTTTGGATGGAAAGGTCCAATGTAAGTGTTATTCAACAGTGGTTTACTATCCTGAACAATCACCGAAGGATTTCCCTCCTCATCTTGTTGGAAGCGAACCGGGGAATTCGCACGAGGGGTTCACTGAGCGACAGGTGGTAGGATGCCCCAGCGTTTACCTACCTTTGAAGGTGAACAGAGGAAACATCCATTGTCCACGAGGACCACTGTGTTACCAACAGCATAAAGACAGCCATCCATGCAGCCCTGTAAATCCCACATGTATTTCTAATGATTTCCAGAAAAAGAGCAAAAGGGAGTCAACAGTTGTACTCTCTTTCCCCTGGAGACAGATAGAAAAGGCCTTCTCACTGAAATCTGTAGCCTGATTCACAGTTTTCTCTCCCCTTTCCATTTGTGCACTTCCCTTCTCACTGCTTCTCTTCCCTTCTCACTGCTTCTCTTCCCCCGCCTTTTGTTTCTCTGACTTACCACTGGATCCCTTCTCCTCCCATTCTTTGATACAATATGAAGTTTGAACGTTCAACATTCATTTCCATCAAAGGAAGCATGCAACCTCCACTTTGGAATGTCTTTGGAGCTGTGTGAATAAATGTGTTGAGAAGGCGTAGATGGGTCCCTGGTAATTCTAGCAGACAGAACTGCAATCCAATTCCGGTTCTGCAGTCAAACCATCTACAGAGATAAACATCAGAAGCGAATTTATATTTATGGGGAACATTGTCCTTCACCCTCAACCCAACATTAAATTTGAAAAATTTCCAAGCTTTATTACATGTGGAATTGGTTTGCAAGGCTTTGACGTGTGTGTAGGTGAGTGAGAAGGAAGCTGATGAATGTAGTTACGTTCTTGGATCCATTGGTGACCCGATTTTCTAGAGTCATTTTGCATGTAGAAAAAATAATAGTGATGAGGAAGTGAAATAGTTACTGTCATGGAAAACATATAAAAATAATCTGGCAAGACTCAAAATTTGGTAGAGATCTGAGGCCAAGCAAGACTCTATCAAAAGAACTCTGAATCCTATCTCCAATTTTTCTGTATCTTGGTAATAATCACATAACATTTTTCAGTCTAAAATGATTTTCCTTGTTTTGGCGGTCCGGGAGCCAGGGATGCAAAACAGTTCTTCCTGGTTTATCACCAGATGAAATTCAGCCAAGGGGTTAAGGTGAAGGACATCGGAAATGTTGTGAGGAGGCAGCAGCGTGGAAATCTCTCATTGCACCAGCAACTGACTTTTTCACAGATGCAGAGATAGAACGTCTCAGTTCTTACCCATCTCACCTTGTGGGATTTAAGAAATTCCAGCTCAACTTTCTAAACAGGTCTGGTGTAGTTCATGCTGCTGCCAAATTGGACACAAGGGGGCACCGGAGTGCCACAAATTTTGCCCTGGGACCTTTCTACATGTGCAAATTCCAATCAACAGAGAAGGCCAGGCAACTCTGGCCCTGCAGGAGCATTCTACCTCCTAAGCTTACTTGGCAGAGGCATTACCAGGGTGGTAGGAGTCTTAAAACATTGCCCACAGTTTCTGTTTGCCCAAGTGTCCATCTTGGTGCTAGTTTGAAAGTACTCCCCCACCCCCATGGTGGTGGAAGCACCATGTTAAACATCTTCTTCTTTTTTTTTCCCTTTAACAAGTTCAGTACTACGTGGTGGTTTTTTTGTTTGTTTGTTTGTTTTTGTTTTTTTACAGAAAGTGCTACAAAAATCCATTTGAGAGGAAGCTCTCGATTTAAAAAGTGGTAGTATACTTTCTAACAATACATTTCAACTTTTGGTGTCCTGATATTCTTAAGAAGGAAATTATTTTTCCTTTTAATCCATCTGTTTGCCAAAGGAGACAGTCATTTGTTGATTTATTTCCTGTGCTTTGTCTTTCTTCTTTAGCTGAGAAGTGAACAATTGGCAGGGTTCTTGCCATGACGTGAAGAACCATGGGATAATTCATGAGGCAACAATAAAGTTATATCTTAGTTTCTCTCACTTAAAAGAAGATGGGGAATTTGACTATTGATTTCAAATTTTCTCTGTCTGGGCAGGAGAGCTTGCATTTTATTAAATGCAGTCAATTTGTGGTGAAATATTCTTTTTATTTTTCAAGCTAGATTGCTGATTTACTGTAGAATGGTGGGAAAATAAGGCTGTGCCTGCTGAGTGCTGAGGAGAAGCATTCATTTGCTTTATTGATTTGGTCCATTTTTGTGAGATGTTTTCCATGTATTTTTCATTTGGCTACAAAATGTATCCACAAATGGTCGTGGCTGCTATGAAGCTTCATTATCCTGGAGAACAGCTCCAAAAAGAGAGTTTGGAATTTGCAAATGATTTTTTTTGTTGTTGCTTTGGAAAAAGCCTTTTGTTGGGAGAAGCACTGTCCCTTAGGTATGGACAGGTGTAAGTGCAACCTCTGTACCTTTTTCAGAGATCTTGGTTGGTTTAATTCTGTTACCATTTGAGAGGATGAACAAAATAAAAGTTTTGCCTTCCAAGCTAGGACCCTCAGTTCATTGTTTAGTAAGAAGCCTGGTCGATCACAGGTACTGACATCAATTCAAGAGAGATTAAGCTTTCAAATATGATCCTGCTGACCTTGACTTCTTTATTTTCTGTCAGAAGGCAACAGCTTCCTCTTTAAAAACAAAATGACTACACTGCTTCCGAGTGAAAAAAAATATTTTAAAAAAATGTATTAAAAAGATAGTCTCTTTGAAGACCAGTTATGATAAGCAAGAAGAATGCCTATTCCATAGCTTTAAGTGAAAAAGTTTGATGCATATGCTGTCTACTATATGTAAAATGTATGCATGTTTAAAATTTGGAAGATGTGGAAAAAATAATATAGATTATTTTGTAGGGTTTGGATAATAGGTGACTTTTTAACTGTTTTGATCCTATTAATTTTGTAACATTATTCATGAGAAAAAGGGGGCATTGGATATGTTTCTAAAATGGTGACTCCGTTGGATGATTGGAACAAGCTATTTCATCATTTTCTGGCTTTCCAAGTTAAAATCTTTTGACTGTTGGATATTTTTCAAGTGATACTCTATTCTATTTCTTTATAAAGTTGGAGTGAGATTTTTAGATCCAGATTAGAAAAGTGAAGCATAGGTTTTGCTGAAATTCAAATTATGAATACCAGCCTTCTAATTTGATGAAATACTGAGGGTCCATTGGCACTTTTGATTTCTTGGCTAATCAGGTGGAGGAAATGCACTGAATAAATTCTAAATTATACTGAAATAGTATACTCAACTATACTAAAAATAGTATATTTAAGCTATATAATAAAACTTCATTAACTGAATAACCTATGTGGTGACGTATATATGTGTTTAAACTTATGCTTTCATGTCAAGATTGAAAAACACATATATGTGTCTGTATGCATTTATGTGTCTGTATGCATATGTGTGTCTGTATGCATTTATTAGTCCTTCATTGGAAGGACTCATGCTGAAGCTGAAACTCCAACACTTTGGCCCCCTCATGCAAAGAACTGACTCATTGGAAAAGACCCCAATGCTGGGAAAGATTGGAGGCAGGAAGAGAAGGGGATGACAGAGCATGAGATGGTTGGATGGCATCACCGACTTGATGGACATGAGTTTGAACAAGCTCCAGGAGTTGGAGATGGACAGGGAAGCCTGGCATGCTGCATTCCATGGGGTCGCAAAGAGCTGGACGTGACTGAGCGACTGAACTGAACTGAACTGAACTGAACTGAATGCTTTTATGTGTGTGTGTGTTAGTTGCTCAGTCGTGTCCTACTCTTTGTGATCCCATAGACTGCAGTTGGCCAGGCCCCTCTGTCCCTGGAATTCTCTAGGCAAGAATACTGGAGCCGGCAGCCATTCCCTTCTCCAGGGGATCTTCCCAACCCAGGGATCAAACCAGGTATCCCACACTGCAGGCAGACGTGTGCGTATGTATTTGTGTGTGTGTGTGTATATAAACCACGTTCATAGTTTTTTTTTTTTTTTTTTAGAAAACAGTTTTATTGTACAATAGTTCATATACATATGAGGTCATTTAACTCTCTTCAGCTTTTAGTCATGCATAGAAGGATAGCTAAAGATAGCAGATCCAACCTACTTCATTTCCTATGTGTGCCTAAAGGCACTGCTGCTGGATCTTGGCAGAGAAAATAAATTCAAATATAAGAGGATGTAGGCATGTTGATTTCCAGACCAGAGGAGGAAGTTAAAGACATAACTTTGTTTTGGATAGAGGTGGGTGGGAAGGACATTCTCCTTGAAGGAATGCTGGGAGCTTAAATAATCTTCTAGGAGCCTTTCCAAATTTAATTATTTTTGTACTCAGTGTTTCATATTTCAAATAATCCCAGCTACCTTGGTTTCAGTACAGGCGTATGGGTCCCCCATTTCCCGCAACTCATAACTGTGCTTGTTTGGGGGAAGGAAGCCTCTAAGGTGGGATTTTTCACTTTTGCCGTGGTTGCTTTCATTGTGCACTTGCCTAGGCAGGGTTTATGAAGGCAGTTCAGGAAACTTTGCTAATCGTTGGTTAAAAGGCAACACTTAAAGGTGAGTTCTTGGAGGGCAGAGGAGGAAGTGGTAAAAGAAATACATAAGAAAGTAATCCTGGAACAAAAACCTTGACAATTTGTCAATTCTTGCACTATTGAAAAAAAAACTGAAAAATAAAGATTTGATAATGCTGGATTCCCAGAGCCATGTGTTTCCACTTCCATTACTGAATTTCATCCTGGAGAGCAACTTTTCCATCTCCATGATGTTTCTTATTTATATTCACATATGGGTAGCTATTTCTTTACATTCAGCTTCTCTTAGTGTATGCTGAGGGCATATAATAATATACTTTTCCAGTGTTGCTTCATTGTTGCTGGTTTGGGAAATCCCAATGTTTTATAGAAAATGTAAATGGTATAGGATTTATTTCCCATTTAATTTAATTTTTCCTGATGCAGCTTATCATGGATGCTGGCTTCTGTCTGTGGCCCCTTTCTCTTTTAAATTCTTAAAGAAATAGGTACAAAATCATTTGCAAAGCTTTTTGTTTTGAGTGGTCTTAAGAGCATTTCCTTCAAATTTACTCATACTTAGCTCCTTAGAAATTATTTACCCAGGGTTTTTTTGTTGTTTGTTTGTTTTTTGTAAGTAGGTATCTCAGCCTCACTTTTAGTTTTTTCTTGTCAAAAAAAAATTGTTTTTCAATGAGAATTCTCACTGATGGGAGATTACTGAGTCCCCTTTATCAAACATGCAGATGAAAAGGGAGAAATGAACAATTGACTAAGCTTTTCCCTTCTCTACAGATGTTTTGGCATTCTGCTAACATAGCCTGAGAGTGTGTGTGTGTGTGTGTGTGTGTGTGTGTGTGTGTGTACAGGTTGATGTATAACCTCCAATCCCAGATAGAAATTGGTGATGTATTGGAATGGTGGGTAGATGGGCGTGTGTGCTTTTGGCAGGTCTCCACAATGCTCAGTTATCCCTTACAGGTTCAGGTATGCTGGGAAGGAGCGTATAAGGGGCTGATGGCCACAAATCTCATTGACCAGTGAAGGGAATGGCTGCTCTTCTGGGATGCTTCTTGTAGTCTCGCAGCAGATCTGACGTTGTTCCATGCCTTTGGAACAGGCACTCATTTTGTGTCAAATTATTCTTCACATCTCCTTGAAAAGACTCTGTTGTGTAGTATTCCTGGAGATATTTCTATTTGTTTGCAGCAGTGACTGCTGTTTAAGGGAGTAGGAGAAGTGATCCCCACATGTAAGTTAGTAAACCAAAGATATTTCAGACTGTAGTATCAATATGTTATTAAAATCCATTTCTTATATGGTGAGCCATATCTAATTTCAGAAATTGATTTTATCAGCAGTATCTTTGCATTCTGCAGTCCACTGCTACAGAGACACATTCTCTTTAAAATACATTTTTCTCTTAATACTGGGAGTATTATCTGCTGTCTGGATGTGAGTGACATACTCCAAACCCCATCTGCTAATCTACCTTGTGAATATTCCGGTGTCCTCTTCCTCTGCCATTTTTTACTGCTCAGGCCCTCCACAGAACATCATTGTCCCAGCAGACCTTTTATCCAAGGACTGTTGATCACAGCCCAAGAACTGTCATCCTATTTGCATTCTGTGGATGCATCATTATTCACAACATTTGATGTCCATAAAAACACATTAAAACTATTTCCTTGAGCAAAAATAATCAGCTCTCTGCTGTACATATCATTTGTATACTCAAATTGTAAAATGTAAATTGATATATAAGAAAATGGCCCATTAACTTTTTCATTAATGACAATAATACATTTTGTACATCAGCAGCAGGAAGATCTTGCATTTACTTGAGCAACCTGAAGGGTAAATGGAGCCCTCCTTCTCTTTCTTTTTTAATTTCAGAAAAATGATGGTTGTCATCAACACAAACTCTCTTATGTATTTTTATTTGTCTTAAAATATGGAGCTTTTGATGTATTATAAAATTGAAACTATCCTAGTATCCAGGGTAAGGGCTTTTTTCAAGAAAAAGAAAAAGAATTATTTGCTATTTGCATATGCCCAAGAAGACAAGTTTTCACCATGGGCTAAAATGTCCTAAGTGGTTATTATATTTCAGTGCTTAGTTATATGCTTCTATATTACATCTAAAATATTGCCAAAATGTTAAAGTGTTTTTAAAAAAGGGCATCTTTTCCCCCCCCTCTGGCCAGAACTTTCATGGAATGCAAATGTACAATCTATTTGAAAATACTGAATAGAACTTTTTGTTATGAGCTCTGGACATTTTTATTAAATTTCATTAGGATTTACTCTGATTACTTTTTGTTAGAATTTAGTGCACGCTTTTTATACAAGTGAATACTGAATTAATCGTCTATCTTTTTCCAGGTATTAATATTAGTCATAATCTTCCAGGATACGGGATTTAACTCCTATACTGCCTACATGACCAGTTGTCAAGCTGCAGCATTTGATTAAAACATAGATTAATAATTTGTCTATCATGGATACATCATGCACTAACAGATAAAGAGCATCTGATATTAACTGAGAAATAAAATCTGCCTTCAGTAAATTGTGTAGAAAAATTACACAGTACATTTAAATTACCATTTGCTTAGCAACATGCCCTTGTAGCCATTCCAGTGGGGCTATAAAATGATCGATTTACTTTAATTTTCTACTGAATCCTGAAAAAAAATGGCTATCAGTAACCTATCCCTTCATCATAGCATGCTGATTCACTCTGTGTATTAAATTTACTGGCAAGGAGCACGACGTTAACAAAAAGTAACAGATAATGTGAACATTTCATGCATAATCTGTAATATGAGATATGTATTAATAGGGAAATTATGATGCATTCAATTATTCTGAAATGCCTTCCAGAGATGTTTTGATTTGGCTGCGCTCTGATAGTGGCAGCACAGCGGGGAGCATCTCAAGTGATGAATAACCTAATCTCCTAATCTCAAAATGGGCACTATTCACAGCTAGCCTGGGAGAGGCTGGTGGAAGAAACCACACTTCACAGCCATGGACACTAAGAAGAATATTAAAAAAAAAATACAACAACCCAAACAACAACAAAATAACCAGCAGCCCAGCCGGCCACTCTGCCACTGGGCCTTTTCAAAATAAATACATGAAATACACATTTCTAACAAATGCTGTTTCATCCCCAGTGATGGCACAGGGCTTCATTCTAATCCGAGAGGCACCTTCCACTCTTCTCAGCAAAACTTACGAGACAAAAGGCTATAAAAATGATTGCACTTGCATTAGTGCCGTTAGGACTCCAGTATTTACGAGACATTATGTATGCACAAGAAGCCTTACTAATTTGCCATGTTTCACGCGCACCTGGAATGATCTACCCCATGTATACATTTTTTTTCCCCTTAATTTCCGAAGAAAGCCTACTGCAACAGGAAACTGTTCATTTTGTATCCTAAGCCCCATGTTCTGTAAAGCTGCCTGGGTGTAATTAAGCATCTACATTTACTTCTTCGTGTGGAGAACAATGGTCTGGCTCCTTGGAGAGGTCAGGCAGGATTTATTTTATTGTGTACAGAATCTGAGCCATGGAGGAAGCTGTCAAGATAGTAACTGGTCATGCCTTTGCCATTTGTGTGGCCCTTTCTATGTGAAAACCAGGGCTGTATTTTTTTCCCTCTCTGGTTTACTTCCTTTTTTTCATGAGATCATTGCTACAAAACTATTAGTTAATACCCTGCTGTAAGGAAAAGAAGTCCTGAGGAAAATATGCCATGCATGCATGCCTTCCCCACCCCCAAATTGCTTGATTGCGGCAGGCTCACTTTTTGATTAATGCAATTTTGCATAAGGTAATATTACACGAGTGTATTACTTTTCAGTAATTATTCAATGGAGTTAATATGGCAGACTTCTTGAAGAAAAATTAGAACCGTGGAGTCTCATTTCTCTAAATCCCCAGCACTGTTCAGTAGGGTAACAATAATAATTACGTATAAATAAATAAATTTCCTTTATCAATGTTCACTTGGGCTGGAAAGAACGGGCAGCCTCATCCCCAATCAGAACACTAACGGTTGTACTTTTTAATTAGCACTGTTCCGAGGGGCAGAAATGATTTTACGTGCAGTTTCGTTATGCTGCAGTTTGAGAGAGAGTGACACAGTGATTTGCTATAACAAGGATCTTTGCAGTTTAATCATCGCGTGAAATTATGTGTGCTATTTTGTTTTCTCTTTCCCCTGCACCTTTGGGTTTGAACCATTCCAAAGGGGGAGAAGTGGCCAGGTTCGTGGTGGTCTCCTTTCCGAAAGCAATTTTGTCTCCTCGAGGTCTGATTTCACATAAGCATCATTTTAAACTCCGGCAAGATGTGGTTCTATTTAACTAGCCTTTGCTTACAGAGGTCCCATGCCTACTATTATATTTCCTTACCATGATACATACTTTGCAGTGCATTTTTCTCACTAATCATGGTTTAGCAAACAAGGAAGGAGAAGGGCCCGTTTTATGAAACTTTCTGATGAGTGATGTTCAGTTTATTTCAGTCTTTAGTCTACCAGAATGTACAATTGCTCTGAAGATAAATAAAAGATTCAGCCGGGTGCCGCTGGAGAGCAGAGCAGCATGTCTTTGGCATTGCTTGAGACTTATCTGATTTGGATTTGTATACCTCATGGGGAATGGCAAAATATTGGAACAGACGGCTTGATATTTCCGAAGAATATAGTGGGCTTTATTAGCACCAGTTTCGCTCCCTGACTGACGGCTTTCTCAAATTTTTTATCTTATTAATCCGTGCTACTGTATGTAAATGTTATTCCTCTCTGCATAAGGGAGGCAACCAGCGATTTGTAATAAATGCTTATGAGTGCCTGAGGCTGCACTTAAACTTTAAAACATCTATTATTAAGTTGCAAAAAAACACTGTAATGGCCAATAGTGACCTCATAGGAATTTTAAACTGTGGTCTGCTCTTCTGCATTAAAAACAAAAAAAAAAATTTGCCTCAAGTTAGAATTATGAGCAATGCTATTTTAACAGCTGCATTTTGATTATTAAAGTGTGTTTTACAACTGAATTACAATGCTTTTATGGACTCTAGGTATAAGATTTAAAAAGGTCATTAAACATAGTCGGGTTTTGTCACAGTAGGTGTCATTGTGTACAATGGACATAACGCAATCTAGTTTATGTCACCCCACTTAGGATTTAAAATGGCATGAAGGGGCGTGTAAGTTTGCTTAGCCACGAAGATGACTATAGATCTCTCAAGGATTTCTGACAGTTTGCAGTCTGAGATGACCACTTTCATTATTATTTTATTAATTTGACAAGAAGCCCTACAGATTTTCTGTGTATCACAGATCCATTTGTCCCAGAAATAATTAAAAATGCCAGCCTGGAGCAACAGACAACAGATACACTTCTGGCAAATCAATGTTCAAAAATGCATGGCTTGTACAGTAGCCAACTCCTGAGTCCTGAAATGTTTTTACATTTTCTCAATCGGTTCGTATATGGACTCATTGACTATAGGTATTGACCCTTGCTGTAGGTTTTCCAAATGCAGGACCTTTAAATTGATTTATCCATCATGTCATATGCTGGATACTATATGTAATGTTTACATCTCTGACTACACAAATCCAGGGTAAAGTTGCTTTTCCCAAGGCTTATGCCATGCACGGCTCAGCAAGGTGGTAAATGTGAACTTGCATTTGCCTCGCCCGTGCCCTGCCTGTTAGCCACTTCTGTGTAAATCTTTAATTTTCTTTTCATTAATTTGGCACGATGCTGTGTGTGTGACTAGCTCAAGTCCGTGCCATCCGTGGAACTGATTCCTGGGTGCCTGATTGTTGATGAGGACACGGGGATGGAGGTGTGATAAGGAGTATAGAATCCTCAAAATATTTGACAAAATGTCACAAAGGATTGTATTTGCATGTAGTACTGTGGGTAGGACATAATGATTAGTGTGCAGTGCGTGGCTGGCGCTGCGTATCCCAGCTCCTGCAGATAACGTGTCTTCGGTACAGCTTTGAATATTGTATATGTACTTTGAACATATCTGTGACTAGCAAAGCTGTCATTCTGTTGAAAAATGTAGCTGCAGGAATGACAATACTGGTTTAATTTTTTTTTTAAAGAGGACACCTTCTAAATAATTATTATCATGCTAATAACATTTGTATTCTTTTGTGTATAATTAAGATCTGCCTGTCTAAGCATGAAATAGGGTTGAAATCGTGAATAAGGATGCTATCCTTAACCTATTTAGTAAATCAGTTTTAATTTGGCTTTCTTTAGGTTAAATCATAACAATAGCATCCTGTATACAGAAATCCACAATTTCTGGCTGTAAACAATCTTGGAAATATTTTACAGTTAGCAAAGCTTCCCACAGAATTAAAGAAGCCCCTCTTCTGAATGTTAAAAGTACTGAATCAAAAATAATGATTTCACAATTATGGAAGTCATATATTTTTAAAAGTTAACTCTTTATCTCTCAGAGTGATAAATACCCAAGCAATTTTATATTTTGATCTCTTTGACTTTGGCTTGTGATTTCTTTTCTCATGTGATAAATTTAATGAAAGATTCATATTCCACCTACTTCTGGGAGAACTCAAGGCAGCAAACAGGATAAAAAACAGCGAAAAATAAGCCATTTAGGGATAAAACATAACAGGTTATGTAATTTGATGATCACAAACTGTTTTGGAAGACATCATGCCTTTTTGTTCTCTGAAAATAGGAATATCTGTTGTTGGTGTTTGGTTTTTTTTTTTTGCTTCTTCTTCTTCTTCTTCTGTAATTTCATGGCTAATACCTAGCCAGGCAATTATGCTAAAAGACATTATGTTTGTCATTTTGCAAGGGTTATTCTTTATTTTCAAGGTACGTATGGCTTCTGTAACCCAGCAGAGTCCCTCTTCCCTATCCCGACTGCAACCATTTGCATGCTGTGATTTATAAGGTTATTGGAAAACACCTCCATTTATCAATTATGAGAGAGCGCAGACTGCTCAGGAGCAGTTGAAGCAGCATCCCTGGAAAGTGAAACGTTGAAAGGAGAGGGAGGGGAAGAAGAAGGAAAAGAAAAGAAACTGGCAACAGGCAGAAAGGGGGAGTGCAGAGAGTGGGTGGTCAGCTACGCTCCTGCTTTTGTTTCCCTGCTGAGGGCCGTTGCTCTCCTTCCCACAACTTTCTGGTTTTATCCACACAGGCCCCTGCCCTTTGATTTCTCCATCCTTGGTTTTGGTCCTCACACTGTTTGTCTATTTACAGTCGTCAGCAAAAATGTTCTGAGTGTCTGTGTGTGCTGTGCTTGAGGGCCTGGGGTGTGCAAAAACCCTGTGAGGAATAAGAAGGATGTGATGGTGGGACCTTCTGTGGACCACTCTCATAGGTCAAACAGGATTGGCCCAAAGTGCCAAATGAATAGAAATAAAAGACAACATGAAATGAATGCTAAGGAATGAAATCGTATTTGTCAAATGTTTTCCATCAGAGAGTCTGACACATCATAATTGCTTCATAAATGATAGCCAGTAATAATACTAATATCTCAGTGATGATTTTTATGATAACACTGGTGCCAATAGGACTTTAGGAATTGTCACAGGGAAAGAGATTAGAGCAAGTGTTTCCACCACTTGCAAAACCCTCAGCATTTGACTGAGCTAGTCTACGCTGCTTTGATGTGACCTTCCCTACCCTAACACTTGCTCCCTGCCTCTCAGCCCCCCATCTCCCCTAGTCATTTCTCTCTCTTTGTAGCAATTACTATGGTCTGATCTAGTACCTAACTGGCTGCTTACCATTTTTTTGTCTGTCTCCCCACACTTGAATGCAAGCTCCAGGAGGACAGGGATCTTTGTCCGTTGTCTCTGTTGCTGGGTCCCAAGCTCTCTAAGTGTGTGTAGCACAAGATAGGCTCTTAATAAATATTTCTTGAATGTCTGATGCATGACTGGTGGCACTCTAAGTAGGCTGCTTCTGCTGTTTCCTGATCTCTTGTGGTAACTACTCCCATCTTGTATATCCTAGAATAGCGCTCTTAGGGGCCATTGTGGTGGCTTTTGTTAGTGAGTCCTTGATGGTGGGGAACAAGAGAGGAGGATTCCAGTGCTGGCTCTGTGACTCAAGACAACTGTATCCCCCCAGTGAGCTTCTGGGAATGTCTGGAAAATACAGTTACGGCCTACTGGTTTGTTTGCCCTCGAAGCCAACTTCTCCAGACAGACTTTTTCCTGAGATATTGCCCTGAACGATTCTCTCAAGCAAACACGGTGGTGGAATCAGGCAGACCTGGGTTGATCCTTTCTCTCCACCTCCTAACCCCAGGCGCATTCTTAGCCTCCCTAAGTGCCACTTTCTTTTTTTATGGAACTGAGCTGCCTGCCTCCTAGGTATTTATGAGGAATTAAATAACATGCTATGTGAGCTTTGCACAAGGCTGGACAAGCCAGAGCTCAATAAATGGTAGCCAATGAAATCCTGTCGTGACTAATTATTATTACTTTAGGATTATTGCTGTTGTTGTTTATTTGGACAGCAATCCATTATGTTGCATTAAAGAGTATCTAATATATTGTAATCTGCATTTCACACAGTTCTCTTGCTTTATTTTCTACTCACTTCTCCTTTTAATTTTTTTTTTTTGGCCAAACCACTCAACATATGGGACCTTAGTTCCCCCACCAAGGAACCAACCTGTACCCTCTGCAGTGGAAACAGAGTTATAACCACTGGACCACCAGGGAAGTCCCTCAGTTCTCCTTTAAGTTATTTTTTCTCCTATTTTTTTTTCAGGGATTTAAAATATAAGAGGGATTTATTTTAAAAAAACTTAATTAGTTTAGGTGAGTATGCTGAGATTTAAAATTATACTTGCTTAGATTAAGAAAGCATTATTTTTTTCCCACATCATGATTATTAATAGAAAGAGGAGTAAAGTTATGGGATTTGACTGAAGGTCAATGGAGAAAGGAAGGTAGAGGGAGAAGTAGTTCTAAACCATTCACCACCTTGATTGTATTTTTAATTTCCATACACTTGAATCATTAAACCTAACTGTGTGTGTGTTTTTAATGGAACCTCATTTTTTCCTCTTACCTGTATTTTCTTATAAGTAATTATTATTTGTTACATGATGAATTAATTAAAAAATATTACCTGTGTTTATATCTATATCTATAATATAGAGGATAAATATCTCCAAACTAGAAATTATTTTTTAGACAAAAAAAACCTTAAACATAAAAAGTTAATTTTGAAAAAGTGATATTGAGAAGTTGCACTGAACACATTATAAAACTGCAATAATTAAAATGAAAAAGTAATTTAGAACTCCACTTCACACAATATGTGAACATACATCTAGGATCATTTAAAAGGTTGAATGTAAAAAATAAATCCTGGAGAAACATCTAGCTGCAAGATACGTTACCAGTTTATAATCTCAATGTAGAGAAAGTCATTTTATCATGAAAGCAAAGGAAAGAGACATAGATGATGATTAAATAGGTCTAATGACATGAAAATTAAAATTTTATTTATGCAAAAAACTGGAAAGACTGAAAAATTGGTAAAATTTGGAGAGTTAAAGACATCAGTATTCTTAATATTAAAAAGAGTTCTTAAAAATCAATAAGAGAAAAGTTTTGCTAGAAACATGTCTGTGAACTCAACTTTCTTCCTTTGTCTTCTTAGAAACCTTGAAAAAAAAGTAACATGGAGAAAGGAAAGCAAAAAAATAGCTGATATTTTCAGATGAACTGGAATACAGGCTCTAGAATGTATGCAAGGGCGGCCAATAGGAAATGTGTTTGCACAGGAACTGTTAGGAGAAATGGAGGAGAGAGAACCAGCAGTACCAAGTGCCATGATTCTCCAGTACAAGTATTCATCCTGTATTCATGGACACACCCTGAGGGACAGCGGCTGGAATCCTGTCTGCAAAGATGGTTCAAAGATGATATTGGTGGGATTGAATGGGGAGGGGACAGTCTTCCTCCCCTAAAGTTAAAGATGCCTGAGGATGCAGGGGCTCCATGAGTTAGACCCAAAAAGCCACATTGGCAGGAATTTGCCTGGCTTTATCCAAGAGGAGATTCTGTGAAAACTAGCAAGCCTGGGGTATACCTGATTTCTTCACATGTGCAGCAACTTTTTACCAACAGCTCTTCCAGAAAACCCTTGTTTGTACAATAGTTGCTACTGCCATGTCTGCCATGTCAGCCATGTCTAATTCTTTGTGACCCTGTGGACTGTAGCCTGCCAGGCTCTTCTGTCCATGGCATTTTCCAGGCAAGAATACTGGAGTGGGTTGCCATTTCTTCCCCTCAGGGGATCTTCCCAAACCAAGGGGAACCCTTGTTTCTAGCATTGACAGGCAGATTCCTTACCACCAAGCCACCTGGGAAGCCTGTAACTCATACAATACACAGATATAAAAGTAAGAACACAAAATGGATACAGCATCTATAAAAAGTACAATTTTAAAAGGAAGAAAAGAACATCATCCTTTAGTGACCAAAAAAGAAAAAACAAATAACTAAGAAAAAAAATTCACTAGAGCAGTGTTACTGGGACAGATGAAAATAGTGAATAAATGTGATGCCATTCATTCAAAAAAACAGTCATCCCTTTAGAGAACAATCACAATGCAGAACTGCAAGAATTCAGGAAAGAAATGGTGACGTGGTAGGAAGAATGAAAAGTGAGCTGGAAGAGCTCAAGGAAGAAGTAAAAGAAAAATAATGAAATACAGACAAGAAGGTGAGAAGGGAAGCCTCATAAAGCCAGGAGACACTGTGGCAGCCGTGATGAGGACAGAGAGGGTGGAAATAAGGCAAGCAAATGAACTGGATATAAAGAAAGAGATAAAAATGGTTGGAAAGAAGATGGTAGTAATACAAGACATGAAAAGGACACCCACCCTATATTTATTTGGATTCCATATGAAAGAAAACAGAGTACTAATGAAATGAAACAACTGTTTAGAGATACAATTTGCGAAAACTTTCCTAAAAGAAAAAGATGAATTTACCTATTGAACCAGGACCAGGAAAATTGACCATTTCAGTCCACAAAAGAATATTCTAGCAAATTTATACGGCTTGAGCAGCCAGGCGAAAAACAAAACAAAGCTAAAACAAACAAACAGACAAAAAACCTGTTATTTTTAAGGGATTAAAAATCTGGCTGGCCTTAAATTTCTACGCAGCAGTCATCAATCCCCTAAGATAATATAATTAATTCTACAAGATACTTAAAGAAAGAAAATATGGGTTAGATGTTTTATAGCTTCTCACATTCTCCTCCTATTATATAGATGATAAATCAACTCTTTTGAAAATTCAAGAAGTCTAAGTATATTCTTACAATGAACTCTTCTAGAGGAAATTACTAGAAAATGAACTTTAAGATAGCAAGAGATAATGTGGAGAAGCACATCCAAAGGAATGGCGGTGAATATCCCACATATTTAATAGAACTAAGACCAAAACTAACATGGAAAGTAGAGTGACAGCCAGAATGTAAATTTTTTAGCTTAGTGATTCTCAGACTTTAAGGTACATAAAAATCACCTAGGAATATGGTTAAAATACAAATTCTGAAAAATTGGGTCTGGATAAGGGCTGAGATTTTATCTTTCTAATTCCCCTCAACTGATCGATGCTGCTTGTCCCTGGACCATACTTTGAGTAACAAGTATGTCACAGTAAAAATAATACAGCCAATAAAATTAGAAGGGGAAAGCAGGTTGAAAATAAAATGTGTGATTATTTGTTCATCTTTAGTAGCTGTGAATTAGTGAATATCATCTACCACTGATAAATCAACTTGTAGAAATGCAATCACTTACTAGTACAAAGGTAAAAATTAAATGTAATACCATTGACCAAAATCAAATTGGGGAAGAAAAGGATGAGATTCCGTGGAAGAGAAAACATGATACTTTTTCATTGCTCATAGCACTTTGTATTTGATACAGCCTCCTGAATTAGAGGACCAAAATATTATATAAAGATATAACTATAAAGGTAATCATTAAAAAATTAAAAACCATATTCTTAAATATTAAAAGAGCTACAAACATGTAAAAGAGAATAAACCACATAGTGAAAGATTTAAAGCAAACCAGTAACTACACAGAAACATAAAATAATACGGCAGAATCAAGACCAAATGTATTTATCATAGCAATAATGTAAGTCATCTAAAATCAACTATTTAAAGACTAATTATTTTCATTTGGATCACAAACCTAAATCACTTGTTCTGCCTATAAGTGTTTCTCAGCCTAATAACTATTGACATTTGAAGCTGGATAATTCTTTGGATGGGTGTGTCGGTAGAGGGCTGGCTTGTGCACTGTAGGATGTTTAGCAACTCTGCTGGATTATTCCTATTAGAAGCCTGTAGTACTTCACCCCCACCTTCAGTTATAACAACCAAAAATGTCCCTAGACATTGCCAAATAACCACTTGGGGGGGTGCAAAATCACCCCTGATTGGGGACCATGGATTGTACATAGTCCAGCATCATGCTCTCTGAGAAAACATTAGAGGCTTCCTGCTTCTGTTAGAAATAAGGAAAGGATTCATATGTCCAAATGATTTAGAAAAATTGAAAGGATAGGCAAAGACATGCCTTGCAAATACAAACAGGAAAGTTAGATGATAACATGGTATTAATGTTTAACAAGAAAAAATTCAGGCCAAAGGCATTATATGAATAGGATGAGGTAAGGTCCTATGTAAGGATGAAATTTACAGTGAAGATATAATTGTTATAATTTTCTATACACCATAGCATCAACATATAAAAAATATAGGACAAGCAAAGAAAAATAGAAATACAATAATGGTTCACCTCTTATAGTCTATGATTAGATGAAGTGAAAAAAATAGGTATACAGAAGACTGAAATAATAATGTAGAAGTATTATATATTAAGTTCTCTTCCATAAAAATAGAAAATGTGATTTTCCAGTATTCATGGACCCCTACCCTGATCATGTTCTGTGCAACCAAAGAAACCACAATTGTCTCCAGATGTATAAATAGCAAAGCAAACATTTTCTGATCACAAAGGAACAAAATTAAAATTGTGAACAAAATAAGAAAATAAAATTCTCTGCCTCCTGGAGGAAAATGTCTCAATTCTGGTGTCAATGTGGAAATGAAAACAAATTTCAGAATACGTAACAAACTGATCACTACAGTACCTATGACAGCTGATAGGATATAACTAAAACAATATTCAAAGAAAATTCATAACCTTAAGTTCATATTAGTAAATAATAAAAGCTACAAAAATTATTTATCTGATGTAAAAAGGGACAATGAAATTAATGTAAGAAATAAGAAGGAACGATAGAAATTAAGTTAAAAAATTGCGAGACAAGGGACACAAAAAAAATAATTAAGCTAGTAGCTGATTATTAAAGATAAAAGCCTATAAAAAATTTACAGATAAAGAGATAATCACAAAGTTGAGGGAAAGAAAATATCAGACTAAATGACTACTCAATATTATGCAAATAAATTTTAAAATTTAGCTGCAATAATTTAGTTAAATTGACTCTAAAATAATTATAAAGCATAACACAAATATTTTTCCATAAAGAAATAGTTATCTAACTCTCCTCCTCCACCCCCCCCCTGCAAAAATACCGCAGCCAACCAAGGTCTGATGATTTTTAACAGGAGGATTACCACAAGATAGTTCCAATGCTGTTTAAATTTTTCAGATCATAGGTAAAAAAAAATAAATAAATTTTCAGAAGTGAATGTAATACTGATTTTAACATAGCAACAATAATAACATTTGAATTTATACAAAAAGGGAATATATAACAATGTTTACAGACTTAGTTATAATACATTAGCTTCCCGGGATGCCCAGACTACCCCTTCATAAGTTCTGATGTAATTGGTTGGTGAGTGGTGGGAGTGGATCAGTACTGGTTTGCTAATGTTTTTAAAGCTCCCTACGTATTGTAGTATGTAGTCAGATTAAATAATCGCTGTTCTAGATCAGTGCCTCTCTAAAATATCAATACAGAAATTCTAAATAAATATTAGTATTTGGAAGACAGTGACACATTAAAAGAATTATACCATATGATCAGGATATTCAATATTAGGTTGTCTAATAATCATTAAGAGATGAAAAATTTTACCACCATTTTCACAGACATTAAAAGACATGTTACAAAATTTAATATTATATCTAAATTTTTAAAACTCATTTAAAAAATATGTCCATCTCAAACCAAAGCTCATCATCATGTTTTCTGAGAACATATTAGAAGCATTCCTACTTTTGTTAGAAATAAGGAAGGAATCTCCACCATCCATGTTTGTTATTGTGCTTGATGAACTGGGCAAGTGCAAATAGATGAGACAGAAATAAAAAGAATAAGAATTGAAAATGAGAAGGTAAAAGTATCATTAAGGGAATGATATAATTAAATGCTTTGAAACCAAGAAAATCAACTAAAATTACTACAACAGTAAAATCATTCAGGTGTCAGGATACAAATTAATATACTAATGTCCATGGTTATCACATTAATAAGAAATTAGAAGGTACAATGGGAACAATCTCTGTTTTACAATAATAATAAAAATAAAATTCATAGTCATGAGCATAACAAGAAATGCAAGACTTATATGAAGAAAATTTTAAAATACTTTTGAAGGCCACAAAAGATTGTATGAACAAATGGAAAGGCATAGCATGTTCTTGGATAGAAAAACGGAACATCATTAAGATGCTAATCCTTCTTGAGTTTACTTATAAATTTAACATGATCCTGATAAAAATACCAGATCTTTTTTTCCCCCAAACTAGACAAGTTGATTGTATAATTCATATGAAAATCAACAAGAATATCCAGGAAATTTCTGAAAAAGAAAACCAATGAGAAGGAATTAGGCAGACATAAAAAATGTATACAGTATGATATGATTTGTACAGAAGGTAAAGAAAAAGTATATGTATGTACAAAGACACACATACACATACATACACACATATGTGTGTGTTTGGCATGCATGTCCATACTATTGTCCCCAGGTTTCCTACGTGGCTCAGATGGTAAAGAACCCTCCTACTAATGCCAGAGATGCGATGTAAGAGATATGAGTTTTATCCCTGGGTTGGGATGATCCCCTGGAGGAGGGCGTGGCAACCCACTCCAGTATTCTTGCCTGGAGAATCCCATGGACACAGGAACCTGGCGGGCTACAATCCATAGGGTCCAAAGAGTTGGACACAACTGAAGCGACTTATCATGCTTGCACTGTTGTCCTCTGACAATATAAATACAGAATAAAGAAAGGTGATAACTTAATTGGGGATGTGGTGACTCATCCAATTCTGGATAGGGATAGGAAGGAATTCCTTCACTGGATACATTTTTATAAATTTTGATGTGCAAATCATGTAATTGTATTTATGTATTTCAAAATAGATAAATAATTAAATAAGCAAATAGAAAATAGGCAAAGAACAGCAACTTAAAGAATTTTCAATATTATTGATCAAGAAATACAAATGAAAACAGTGACAATAGTGAAACTTCACTGATACAATACATTAGCTACTGTGATAAGTACTTTACATGCATTAATCCTCAAACATAATCTCATAACATAGTACATGTATGCTATAAGGAAATCTTTAGTTTTTTTGTTCCTTTTCATTTCCAAATGTGTTAAAATCACCATTTTTCTCTTGTATTTTCAGTGGAGAAGTAATAAATATTTATAAAGAGATCTACTGTTCTTAACCACCTTGTCACTCAGTTGTACTACATTATTTGCCTGAATACTTCTGAATTTATCTATCAAGTCCCTTCAAATGTTGTGTGGTTTAAAAAGATTTAATGATTTTTTTATCAGTTCATTATGTGTGTTGTCAAATGAATTCAGAGACGTTATTTGCATGCACCAGACTTCATTATTTCAATACCAGCCATCCAGTATTTTTGGAATCATCCACTATATGCAAGACAATCTTCAAGGAGTAGAGGGTGGTGGATTTCAAGGGGATGACTAAAAATACAAATCTGGCTGCTGTCAGGGGCAGGTTCATTGGTGGCTTTCTAAACTCATGACATGTACAGTTTCAGAAATCCACCCAACTTAGCAAGAGTGATAGCTAAGATGATAATAGTGAGAATTGCTTACCTGGGAGAGTGATTATTGTAGACTCCAGATAAGTGGTGACACATCAGAAGCAGAAAAATTGTAAAGAACATGAGAATTGCTCAACTCTATATAACCACTTACTAGCTGGATGACTCAGAGAAAGTTAACTAATCAAACTAACTAGTCCATACTTCATTGGCTTCATTGATTTAGTGAGACAACCATGCACCTAACTCATAATGTTATGGTGCAAATTAGTATGTATACAAAGCTCTTGGGATACTGCCGAGCACCTGGTAAGTGCTCAGTAAGTGAGAGCTGTTATATTTTTTGTTATCTTAAAACCTGAGCTCTCCCATATAATTTTTGGAACAGCAGTGACTCCGAGGGCTTTCCTGGTGATTCAGTGGGTGGTAAAGAACCTACTTGCCAATGCAGGAGACACGGGTTCAAGCCCTGAGTCAGAGAGATCCCTTGGAGAAAGAAATGGCAACCCACTCCAGTATTCTAGCCTGGGAAATCCTATGGACAGAGGAGCCTGGCAGGCCACGCTCCATGGGATCACAAAAGAATTGGACATGACTTAGCAACTAAACCATAACAACAACAGTGACTCCAAAAATACTCCATGTAAGGAGAGAGGTGTTTACAGAAGGTCACCCTTTACCCAAAACAATTGACAAATGTGATGCAGATAAAGGTAGATAGTAGAAAGGATAGAGGAAGAGAAGGGAGAACAGGATAAAAGCATGAAAATGTAATGGCTGTCAGCAGTTGTTATTAAAGTCAACCTTGAGCATAATAACACAGAAGTTATACAGGGAACAAGATACCAAAGACGAGAGCTTTGCTATACTATTGGGGTGAGCAGAATCTACCCACAGGAAACTGCAGAAGAAAACACAGTGCATCTCTGGTGTGCATGCTTGTGCGAAGCCTGCTAAACGACTCTTTACACTTTCCTACTATGATCTTTCAAGACAAGATGTCATTCATTATGTGATATGAAGCAATAATATTTCCAAGTGCTAATTTGTATAAAAATATATCGTATCTATGTCTCTATCATAAGCCATTACATATTCCAGATTCCTGTTTTCCTCTCATAAAAAGCAAAAGACTTAAGGAATATTAAAAGGCATGCAAAACATAAAAGATAAAATGAGTATCTTCATATGACTTGAAAGGACTAGCCCAGGCAAAATTTGATGAGACTCACTTGACTCCTCTTGCTGCCTTCCAACTTAGGCACAGAAGGTCATGGTTAAAAGGCAAGACGGCATTTTGGGCTATTTTAAAAAGTGAGTTCCAGGTTGACTGCTGGGATCAATAGCCATTCAAACTCCATTCCTATAGCATAAATAGGTACCTCTCCAACAGCATCTGTAGTCCTTCCGGTAACTAATGTCACTGAGATACACAGGCTTGACTCATGGTTTGTGGACAGCAAGTGGTTAGTATTATTATTCGTCAGCTCAAACATGTACTAAGAAAATTGTATTATCCCTTTTACAGAGATGAATAAATTGAGCGTGACTAAATTTAAGCAAATCATCCAAAATCACATAGCTAGTAACTTAGGATTGGACTGCAGGCATATTTGACAACAAATCCCTTCTTTTTCACATATTGGTGCCCAGAAACTTTAGTGCATGAATTTGTAAAATCCATTTTGATTATCAGAGTCCTATATGTTGTTATCTAACATTTTTTACTGTGTTCCAGCTCTTTGAGCTTTCCAAAAACATAAGATGCTAATGTCTTTATAAATATAGATGTTTGCTACATATTGAGAGATTTTATAAATACACACACATACACACACATTTTTGTCTCAACTACACTGAGTCCCATCAGCATTTCAGTATGCTCATCTCTCCCATCTTATACACACACACACAGAAACCAAACCAAAATACCCTCCTCTCATCCCCTGTTTCCTTCAGCTTCTTCTCAATGTATCTACCACCTTCAGAACAAAAATTTTAAAGCCAGTTGTCTCTCACTGATCCAACTATTTCCTTAACTATCACTTGCTCCTCAACCTACTCTAGTTTTTTTTTTTTTTTACCACCACTAAAAATGTTCTTGTCATGGCCACATGTTCACTTCATTTTTATAACTCTGAAGGCCATTATAACCCCAGTGTTCTTTGACTTCTCACAGTGATTTGATGCTGTTAGCTATTTCCTCTCTCTTAAAATGCTGTCTTTACTCTTGAAATCCATGCCAACTTAGTTGTGACTTTTCTTTTCCCCCCTGTTTCTTCTCAGCCTCTCTGGTGGACCCCTCTGCTTCATGTCTGTCTTCCTGGCTCCCTTTCTGGCCCTTTCTTTTCTTTCTCTGCACACTTCCTGGCCTCATCTCAAACATTCCTGTGACTTTGCTACTGTCTGTGGCTCTGGCCCATACTCCTCTCCTGACTTCCACGCCAACCTTTGCCAATGGCTTATTGGGCGTGATTTTCCGGCCCTCAGTCTCAGATTGCCAAAATTGAATTCGACATTTTTCCTACCCCCATCCTCTCAACCTGCACAACTTTTGTATTCCTCTTTGTGAGGATGAAGTATATGGAGCACATAACTCAGGAAAGTTTTTTGAATGAAGTCAAGAAACACTGAAGGTAGAGAATTCACCTTTATTTTCTCCATAGTTCAGTAACCTATACATGCTTCCCTGGTGGCTCAGACGGTAAAGAATCTGCCTGCACTGCGGGAGACCTGGGTTTGATCCCAGGGTTGGGAAGATCCCCTGGAGGAGGGCATGGCAACCCACTCCAGTATTCTTGCCTGGAGAATCCCCGTGGAGGAGGAGCCTGGCGGGCTACAGTCCCTGGGGTCGCAAAGAGTCGGACACGACTGAATGACTAAGCACAGCACACAGCACAGTGTATCCATAGGAAGCATTGAAGAAATGGTTTGTAAAATAACATATAATCATTCTTTCTGTAGTCTGTGTGGGGGCCTACTAGGAAAACCCCAAGATAAAAGTCCACATCTTGAGTTTGATTCATAATCCTCAGTACCCCCGGGTGACATTCATGGGTGGATGATCAGCCCTGTGAGCTCTGAGGTCTCTCTGTACAATGCTAACAGTTTGTTACTGGGCCTGAAATTCAGCAATCCCAAAGTGTCCCATCAATTTATAAAGTAGCCCATCAAAATATTTCTACAAAGAATTAAGCACAAGCAAAAAGATCCAATCTGGTAAGTTAATGAATTGATAAATGAATAGAAAAACAAAGGACTCTAATAAAGAGCAAAATGGAGAGTAGGGATATGCCTTTATAATATTGAATATTTTAGGGAAAGTATACTGTTTTTATTGAGGATTTATCTTGCATCAGAAAATGTGCTGAGTTTGGTATGTAAATTGATCCACTTGATGTTCCCAACAACGTTATGAGATGATTATTCTCATTTTAGAGATTAGGGATCCAGTAACAGGGGGCTGAGGTAACATCCAAAGTCATACATCTGTGAGTGATAAAGCTTAGCAAACATGTTGCTGATCAGGTCAGTAAAGAAGGCTTGATCCAATCAAATTATGAATGGGAAAGAGACTTAGGGCCATAAATCACAAAGAGGAAACACATTAGAAAGTAAATATGTATAACATTGTACATTCTTCTAGGTAAAGAAAAATACCATACAAGAAAGCAACACTTTTGCTTCTCTTAAATTAGAAAAATGAAGGAAGGATGGGAGAGAGAGCTAAAGATATCAGACTCCCTGATTTAAAACTATGCTAACAGAGCTATAGTAACCAAAACAGTGAGGTATTGGCACAGAAATAGACACACAGATAAATGGAATGGAATAGAGAGACCAGAACTGAACCTACACTTATATGGGCAATTAATCTATGACAAGGGAAGTAAGAACATGCAACAGGGGGAAAGCCTACCACTTCAATAAATGTTAGAAAAACTGTACAGCTACATGTAAAGAAATCAAACTGGGATTCAAAATGGATTAAAGACTTAAATGTATGACCTGAAACCATAAAATTTCTGAAAGAAATGTAGGCAGTGCACTCTTTGACATCAGTCTTAGCAATATATTCTTTTGGATATGTCTCCTCAGGCAAGGGAAACAAAAGCAAAAATAAACAACCGAGCCTCCTTAAACTAAAAAGCTTTTGCATAATGAAGGAAACTGTTAACAAAATGAAAAGACCACCTGCTGGGAGAAGATAGTTGCAAACCATGTAACTAATAAGGGGTTAATATCAAAAATATGCAAAGAAGCCATACAACTCAACATCAAAAAACAAACAACTTAATTAAAAAATGGGTCAAGGAACTGAGTAGACATTTTTCCAGAGGCCAATGGGCACAAGAAAAGATACTTAACATCACTAATCACTAATCATCAGGGAAATGCAAATAAAAACTAGAATCAAAATCACCTCATACCTGTCAGAATGGCTATTATCAAAAAGACAATAAATAGCATGTGTTGACCAGGATGAAGAGAAAAGGGAATCTTTGTGTACTGTTGGTAGGAATATAAATTGATACAGCCACTGTGGAAAACAGAATGGAGGTTCCTCAAAAAACTAAAACTAGAACTATCATATAATCTAGCATTCCACCTCTGGGAATATATCTGAAAAAAAAAAAGAAAACACTAGTTTGAAAAGATATATGCACCCCAGTATTCATAGCAACACTATAATAGGAAAGATATGAAATCTATGTAAGTGTTCATCAACAGACAAATGGATATGGAAGATGTGGTACACACACACACACACACACACACACACACACACAATGAAATATTATGTAACCATGAAAAAGAAAGAAATTTTACTATTTATGACACCATGAGTGGACTTAGAGGGTATTATGCGTATTAATACAAGTCAGAGAGAGGAAGACAAATACTATAAGATTTCACTTATACAGTAAATCTTCTACATACAAACCTTCAAGTTGCAAACTTTCAAAGATGTGAATGTGCCCAGACAAAGGATGAAGAGAGACAAGAGAAAGAAGTAACTGAAGAACCTAAGAGATTTACGACACAGGAAATGTCAAGGAGATTTTCTTTGTTTGAGGAGGCACTATTCGTTTTGAGGCACAGGACCCAAACATAGAACAGTACACAACGGTCACAGCAATTGTTCAGAATGTAATCCAGGGCTACCATGTCATCTATGATGAGAAAAAAAGAACTACTACCCAGGCATCGCTGGAGAGTTTTTTCAGGAGAATAGACAGAATTGAATCCAACAAGGAACCAGAACCTGTGCCATTACTGTTAAGCATGAGTGAAATCGCAGCTTGCCCTCCATCTCCTTCTGCTGACAGTCCTTCCGCTCTCCTGTCTCCCACCTCTTCTCCCTCCTACAGTCAGTAACTCTTCTTGCCAATGCCCTCGATGCCAGCCCCTGTATGTCAGCTGTTTGTACAGTGCTATGTACTTGTCAAGGTGCTGTATTATAAGATTAAAAAAAATGTTTTCTTTATTTTGTGTGTTTGTTTGTTTATGTATTGTGTGAAAAGTATTATAAACTACTTACTGTTTGTGAAATCTAAAACAAAAAGCAAATGAACAAACATAACTAAACAGAAACAGAGTCATGGATTCAAGGAACAAATACTAGTTGCCTAAGAGGGTGGGGAAAGGAGAAAAACAGGTGTGGGGGATTAAGAGGTACAAGTTTTCAGTTGCAAAATAAATGCCCCAGGGGTATGAAATGATATTGCAGATAATCAAAATGCCTACTGATAGGACAGCCTTATAATTCATGAAATCTGTAGGTTATTCAAGCATTATTAAAAAATAAATAAATAAAATAGCTATTTTGAAGATATTATAGAAATACAGAGGATGTATGTGATGTAATGTCAAAAATCTGAATATAAACTTTATCTTTATCCTGTCTATAGTTAATTTTATACTTATGATATAGAAGGAACATAGAAAAATAAAGAAAACAGTTACTATGTTAAGTTTGATACTGTGAGTTTCTTTATTAAATAGCATTCTTTTCTTTGTTGTTGTTTTAGTGTTGTTCATGCAATGTGTGATATTCAGAAGTAAACCAGTGAGCTATATGTGATACAGGAAGCTTTGCAAATGCTCTGTAGCGTTAGTTTGAAATAAGCAAAAATATCATTATGTACTGGGAAAAGCCCAGGGCTTCGAATACAAACGAACTTGGTTTCTGAATTCTGGTTCCAGCATGTGACTTTAGATCAATCACAGATGATTTGACCCTTAGGTTTTTCATTTGAAAAAAAAAAAAAAACCTAGATGCTTAGATTAGTAGTCAGTAATATTTAGTTGTTTCTGAGGTGCTCCTGTCTGATTTTCAAGATGCAAAAAGCAAATAAAAACCAAACAAACCCAAAACCCCAAAGCCTGTCAATTCTATCAATTGAAAAAAACTTCATTTGGTAGATTATTCTTCAGATCTCAGCATCAGTATCTTCTTTTTTGGTTTTTGAAGCACTAGAAATTATATCCTTTGGTGGAGTGGAACTTTTCCTTTATCCAAGTATTGAAAATAGACTTATTTCTCTCCAGCATAATGGTGATCACATCATGTTTGTGACTGTCAGCATGAGCTATATGGAAGATGTAAGAATAGGATGAACATTCTAACTTTCTGAAGACCTCTCTTCTCATCTTCTGATTTTTTGAATTAGAACCTTTTGTTAGAAAGAGTCATCCAATAAGGCAAGGATTTGAAAATGAAAAGACTAATGTATTATTTGAGAATAGGGAAAGTGTTTCTTTTTGTTATGCTCTTTCCTCTGCAAGTAGAAAAGTGTGATATTCATACCACTGATGGTACTCTATTTGATTGTGGGTAGTATATAGCTTTTAAAATTTTAATAGTTATGGTTTTATTTTAATGTATATTAGGAAAAAATTGCCACCAGTGTTTGACACATATACTCTAGGAATTATGCAAGATGGTATACTTTGGTACAAAAAGAAAATATTTGAACTTCTATTTATATTTATTTCTTAACTTATCCTTGACAATTTTCTGTTTATCATAATGTGAATAATATATTTGTATAGTGATACATGTATATTGTTATAAATAGAACAATACATGACTGAATGTCGAGGCTCAACATTTCTACTTATGGGATATGTAAACTAAAACATTTAGAGACCCCTCTATTAGAGACATATTGGTTTTCCATTTTTAATGTAATATAGAGTTTTCTTTAAGGGTAAAATCTTTAGGAAGAGCTAACATAGAGTAAATAATAGTATAGGAACACAGATATGTCACAAACCACTTAAGTTCAGACACCTCAGCAGAGAATATTGGATGACAGAAGGAGTTTGGCAGCATTCAAATAAAAACACATCCATCTACTAGACTTGCCTAAGCTCATAGTTTTCTGGGAAAGCCGGTCTCCCTGGAATGGCAAAAGATCATAACCCTGATCAGAAAAAGAGCAAAGTGAACTCTGAGAGCTCTTGGTAGAGCAGAATCAAAAGACTAGTGCCAGGTCATAAGGTGGTCATTGCTTCAGGGCTTAAGCATCATTTCTATGTAGCCTCAGTCTACTAGCTTCAGACCTTGCCTTATTTTTAAAGCTCTGTTTCATGACTGGTATGGAGTGGAGAAGAGGCTTGAAATTCCTACAACATAAGGAAAAGATGTGAATAATTCAGTCAGTCAAATACTCTACAGGCATCTTTTTTTTTTTTTTGCAACCACCTCCCCTTAGAAAAGTAAAGAGGCAGCAAGAAACTAAAACTGGAGCTGCTTACCAGGGCAAATTGTAAATAAATCCTAAATGGTATAATTTCAACACATTAACAATGAAATAATGTATCCTTTCAAAATGTCAATTTATAAGTTTGTATCTGCTTTGATTTTTTAAAGGAAAAGTTTTTTTTTTTTTTTTAAGAGAACAAGCAGTATATCTCCCTTAATACATTTGAAGACTAAAATGCTATAAAAATGTCTTCAGATTTTGATCAAATAGTCTAGTTCTGAATCTATATAATCCATTAGAGAAAAAAGTAGCCACTGCAGTGTGAGAATCATTTTTTCTAAGCCACTTGAATTATGTGAGATTGAGGGAAAATAGGTTGTTGGTTGTTTTTGCCAAATAATTAGCTATTATTAACATGGAAACTGTATGTCAACAAGTGGACTGGAAGAACACCACAGTACTTAGGCCAAAGTAAGAAATTGTTGATTTCTGGTTTTTAAGCTCAGGAACATTTTTAAAAACAACAAGTGACAAAAGCTAGCCCATCTGCATGATTATGATTTTGGATCCAGTTTCATTTTTAGGTATCAAATTTGTAAGGAAGTTATTGACCCTGCATTTGTACCTGCCTCCACTGACTTCCCTTGCAGTACTATATAACTAAGTGTGTTTAGATATTTAACCACATTTTTTACCTAAAATTTACCTAAAATTGTCCCTGATGGGTGTAAATACAGGATAAAAACAAGGAGGACAAGGGTGATGTCTAGGAAACTCAAGGTGAACATTTTCCTTTTTGAGCCCTAGAGAGTTTCTAACTACTTAGTAAGTACGACTCACCGAGGACTGACCTTTAATAAATCTGCTGGTCAGACACATTCTTTCACTTAGAGAAAAGAGGTCTGAGATGGATTTTGAGCTATCATAAAGCTCACCTATACTCATTTTGTTCCAGTTTAACCTCAGACTTAGAGATGTTGGCCTAAACACGTTATTCTCATTCCAGTGGCTGACAACATTCTTGCTGAACGTTCCCTCTGCTATGACTTATTTATTCTTATCGGTGTTTTTAGGATCATAAACCACTATAGGCCTTTGAAGAATAATTTTTGTATATAGGGGGAAATATCTTGGGGCAACCTCCTTCCTAACATGTGTGTGTGTTAGCCTTTCAGTCATGTCTGACTCCTTGAGACCCCCGGACAGTAGCTTGCCAGGCTCCTCTGTTCATGAAATTCTCCAGGCAAGAATACTGGAGTGGGTAGCCATTCCCTTCTCCAGGGGATCTTCCCAACCCAGGGATTGAACCTGGGTCTCCTGCATTGCAGGCAGATTCTTTACCATCTAAGCCACCAGGGGAGCCCCCTTTACTAAGCACTCACTTAAAAATTCCCTGATCTTTAAAATTCCATGGTGTTTGATTGATAGACTTAAATGCCTTTTGTTTGGTTTGTTGTTGTTCAGTCACTAAATCATGTCTGACTCTTGCTACCCCATGGACTGCGGCATGCCAGGCTTCCCTATCTTTCACTGTGTCCTGGAGTTTGCTCAAAATCATGTCCATTGAGTCATGGACATGAGTGATGCCATCCAACCATCTCATCCTCTGTCACCCCCTTCTCTTCCTGTCCTCAATCTTTCCTAGCTTCAGGGTCATTTCCAATGAGTTGAGTCTTTGCATCAGGTGGCCAAATTGTTGGAGCTTCAGCATCAGTCCTTCCAATGAATATTCAGGGTTGATATCCTTTAGGATTGACCCGTTTGATCTCCTTACAGTCCAACGGACTCTCCAGAGTCTTCTCCAGCCCTGCAATTCAAAAGCATCAGTCTTCAGTGTTCAGCCTTCTTTATGTTCCTTCTTTATGTTTGAACATATCTGTACGTGACTATATGGACCTTTGTTAGCAAAGTGATGTCTCTGCTTTTTAATACACTGTCAAGGTTTGTCATAGCTTTTCTTCCAAGAAGTAAATGTCTTATAATTTCATGGCTGCAGTCACCATCTGCAGTGATTTTGGAGCCCAAGAAAATAAAATCTTGTTTGCTTTACATTATGCCTTCATTTTTTCCTCATTGATCATCAATATCTTATAACCCAGTCCATCTTTTTCTTCTTTCTTCATTTCTATGTTAGACAATCCTGTAGAAGCACACAAACATAAAGATCCCTTTAAGATGGGGAGTTTTACAGATTTTTTTTTTTTCCTGAATGTCATATGAATTCTGCAAGTGAGATTGGAGGAAATTGAACATAAGAAGAGCGAGCTGATGGGACAAGGACTTTATGGAATATTATTGTGTTTCTAATAGCTTCATGTGGGTTGAAGGCCATCTGGATGGCATTATGGGAAAAGGGCAGCCTGCTGTAATATTTGGAAGAGAATTAGGTTTGTTAGAAAATTTTTGCAATGAAATTCAGATTTTGGAACACCTGAAAGGAGCAGAGAAGTCAGAGAACTATAGAAAGTAATATTTGATTGTTCAGTGGATTTTCCAGAAATAAATATGATATTACAGATAAGAAGGGTTGTTATTCTGGAGAGTAGAAAGGAACATTGTTAAAATGACTCCCAAAACCAGCATGGAGTTACTCAAAACAAAGAACATAGAATTAGTGTTTATTTCAGAGAAAGTACAATGACCTTCAAAACTGATAGAAAAATATGCAGTTTACCCCTCTTTTCAGAAACAGCATATTCATTTTCTTTCTAACATTCTGTTTACTTTTTTGAGTTTGGTTCATGTTAAGGATATATTCTGGTTTGAGAATTCTTGAATCTTGTACACTGGTTTAGGATAGAAACAATTTTTTTCCCTTAAATATGGATTACTTAAATAGGAATGCTATTAAGAAACCTGCTCAGGAAGAAACATTAAATTTATATTATAGTTTTATTGTTTAGATGACATTAAGATATTACAGACCAGTGTTTATCGAACACAAGAATACGATTTCCAAATTTAGTAGCATTAACTTTAGAAACTAAAGTAAAGGATATGATAGTAGCTTTCAAATCTGAATTTCTAGAAGTTTGGCTTATGTAACGTTTAAAAGAATCCACATGAAAGTGTATGCAGCAATTGGCATTTTTATATTTAGAACATTTTAAATTATGGGGAAGCAATTCATATTTACCAATAAAGTTGAAAGAATATGCTAAACCTTTAGGTCGTTACTTTTTCCCAATGGTATAAACAAAAACACAAATTCAGTGACTGTACTTGGCTACAAATGGTTATAGTAATAATAATAAATGGTATTTATCTGTAAACTTAACAGTCTATACTGCGTCACACACATACATTATCCTGTAAATGGTGGGTCTTTAAGAGGGTTTTTTAAAATGTGGATTTTTCAAGAAGGGTCAATCAAGATGGCAGAGTAAGAGGATGTGGAGGTCACCTCCCTACATGAACATGTTAAAATTATGTCTACATGTGGAACAATTCACACTGTAAACTAACTGGAACCTGGGAGAAAGAATAGAAGAAACAGTCTTGGTCTTACAACCAAGGCTATAAGAAAGATACACATGTAATTGGATAGGAAAGGAAGGAAAATGGTGGGATAGAGACCTGTGCCCTTGAGAGGAGACTCAGAGGAAAAGAGCAGATACCCAGTGGGAAACCCATCCTGGGGAGTGAGTGTTGAGAACCACAGACTGAGTTCCCTAGTTCTCTGGTTCTGGGTGGTGGAGATGAGCCTCCTTGGCTGGTTAGAGGACCAGGAGGGTTGTGAGAAGCATATATTTTCTTGTGAGGAGCATTTGTTCATTGACCTGCACCTGACAGGATGGACAGAGGTCCACTTTAATAGTTCCTGGGTTTCATGCAACCTCCTCAGTGCGCCCCAGCTCAAGCCAAGTGAAGGCTCCAGCCTTGCTCGTTCCACATCACAGTGTGGCACTGGACTTCTGGTGGCTGAAACCAGGAAGAGGACCCAACCATGGTCCGTGGAGATGGCCCAGGCCTGGAGCAGAGCCTATATGGCTGGCAGTGGTCATTGTTGGCACTTATTCAAGCAGTTCCTGAGACGTAGTCCTGATCTCTGATGGTGGGAGGTCCACTACAGTTCACCTCCTGATACATGCTGAGAGTATATGCAGGCTCTACCTATTCTGTAGTGTGACTCCTTAGCAGAGGAGGAGCTGGCAGACGCAGAGGGTAGTGATTGGCTCTGAGGGGCAAAGGGGACCTGAGGCAGTGTCTGGGCCAACTGAGGGAAACAACTGCAGGTACCTCAAGAGACAGCACACTGGAGACACTTTGGACCTCAGTGTCTGGCCCACATGAGCCGAGATCCCCCACAGGAGAAACTGACAGTAATACAACAATAACAGAGGACTTAAACCCACCACTTGCATCATGGGCAGATCATCCAGACAGAAAATCAATACAACAACAATAGTCCAAATGACACAATAGACCAGCTGAATGCAATAAATATTTACAGGATATTACATCTAAAAATAGCAGAATACATTTTCTTTTCAAGTGCACATGGAATGTTCTTCAGGATAGATCACAAGCTAGGCCACAAAATAAACCTCAAAAAATTTAAGAGGATAGAGATTATATCTATCTATCTATCTATCTATATCTATATCTATATATATATATTTTTTTTTACCACAGTAGGGCTTCCAAGGTGGTAAAAAACCTGTCTGCCAATGCAGGAGACACAAGAGATGCAGGTTTGATCCCTGGGTCAGGAAGGTCCCCTGGAGGAGGAGATGGCAACCCACTCCAATATTCTTGCCTGGAAAAATTCATGGACAGAGGAGCCTGGATGACTGCAGTTCATGGAAGAGTTGGACATGACTGAGTGACTGAGCATGGGAGTACAATAGTATGAAACTAGAAATCAAATGCAGAAAGAAGAGTGGAAAAACAAACAAACAAACATGGAAACTAAATAAAAAACCAGTAAATAAAAAATTATGGGGGTAAAAAGCCAGTGTGTCAATGAAAAAAATCATAGATGAAATCAGACAATCCTTGAGACAAAAAAAAAAAAAAAAAATGAAAACACAACTTTCCAAATCTATGGGACGCAGCAAAAGCAGTTCTAAGAAGGAAGTTTACAGTGATACTGACCTTCCTCAAGAAATGAGAAAAATCTCAAAAAACAACCTAACCTCTTATTTAAAGGAATTAGAAAAAGAAGAACAAACAATGCCCCAAATCAGCAGAAGGAAGGAAATAATAAAGGTCAGAGAGAAAATACATAAAATAGAGATTTTAAAAAATAGAAAGATCAATGAAACCCAGAGCTAGTTTATTGAGAAATACAAAAAGTGATAAATCATTAGCCAGACTCACCAAGGATAAGAGAGGGACCAAATAAACAGAAATGAAGAAGAAGAAATATCAACTGATATCACAGATATACCAAAAATCATAAGAGAATATTATGAACAGTTTAATTATATACCAACAGATTGGACAACCTAGTAGAAAATGGACAAAGTCCTGAAAGAGTACAAACTGGCAGGACTGAACCAGGAAGAAATAGACAATTTGACAGACCAATTTCTCTTTTGTAATGAAGTTGATTTTGTAATTAAAAAGAATTCCCAGCAAAGAAAAGTCCAGCACAGGACATTTTCACTGGGGGATTTTACCAAGCATATAAAGAAGTCCTAACACCTATCACTCTCAAAATACTCCAAAAAAATTAAAGAGGAAACAACACCCCCATATTGTTGATGAATATGCATGCAAAAATCTCAACAATGTATTAGCAAACTGAACCCAACAATGTATAATAAAAGATAACACACCATGATCCAGTGGGGTTTATTTCAGTGATACAAGAATGGTTCAATATCAACAAGTCATTTAATATTGTACACAACATAACATAACAAAAACCACACTGTCATCTCAGTAGATACAGAAAAAGAATTTGACAAAAATTGACATTCAGTCATGATAAAAACTCCCATCAAATTGTGTATAGAGGAATCACATCTCAACATAACAAAGGCCATTTATGACCAACACAGTTAATATCATACTCAACATTAAAAATCTGAAAGCTTTTCTTCTAAATTCAGGAACAAGACAAGGAGACCCAATCTCACCACTTTTTTTTACATAGTGTCGAAAATCCTAGCCACAGTAATTGGAGAAGGGAAAGACACAAAAGTCTTCCAAATTGGAAAGAAAGAAGTAAAACTTACACATTTGCAGATGACATGATGCTTTACATAAACACCTCTAAAGTCTCCACCAGAAATATATTAGAAGTAATAAATGAATTCAGCAAGCTTGCAGATGTAAGATTAGGATATACAGATATCTGTTGCTTTTTTACACAATAATAATGAACTATTAGAACAGGAAATCAAGACAAAAGACCTCATTTAAAATTACACCAAAAAGAATAAAATAATTAGAAATAAACTTAACTAAGACTGTGAAAGAGTGTGAAGGCTTTGAAATACTGGTGAAGGAAATTAAAGATGATACAAATAAATTGAAAGACACCCCATGCTCTTGGAATGAAAGAAGTAATATTTTTAAATGGTCATACTACCCAAAGAAATCTATAGATTTAATATACTCTCTATCAAAATACCTATGACATTTTTCACAGAACTAGAACAAATAATCCTAAAATTCGTATAGAACCACAAGAGACCCTGGATTGCCAAAGCAGTCCTGAGGAAAAAAGACCAAAACTGGAGGTATGACCCTCCTAGACTTCAGATTATGTATACTACAAGATATAGTAACCAAAATAGCATGGTACCAGCACAAAAACAGACATACAAATCAATGGAAAAGAACAGAGAGTACATAAATAAACCCATGCACCTATAGTCAATGAATCTATGACAAAAGAGGAGAGAATATACAATGAAGAAAAGTTACTCTTCTCAATAAGTGGTGCTGGGAAAACTGTACAGCTACATATAGAAAAATGAGATTAGAGCATTTCCTTACACCATATACAAAAATAAATTCAAAATGGATTAAATACCTAAATGTAAGACCTGAAACCATAAAACTCCTCGAAGAAAACATAGGCAGAACACTGTTTAACATAAACCACATTTTTTTGGATTTATTCCCTAAGGCAGGGGCCCCCAACCTCTGGGATCTAATGCTGTTGATTCAGGGTGGAGCTGATCTATTAATAATAGAAATAAAGTTCACAGTAAATGTAATGTGCCAGAATCATCCTGAAACCATCCCTCCCCAGCCCCGGTTTGTGGAAACATTGTCTTCCACAAAACCAGTCCCTGGTACCAAGACGGCTGAGGACTGTTGCTAAGGCAAAAGAAGTAAAAGCAGAAGAAACAAATGGGATCTAATTAAACTTAAAAGTTGTTGCACAGTAAAGGAAACCATTGACAACATGAAAAGACAAGTTATGGAATGGGAGAAAATATTTGCAAATGATATGACTGAGAAGGGGTTAATATCCAAATATATAAACAGCTCATATCACTCAATATTAAATGAAAACCAAACAATCCAATCAAAAAATGGGCAGAAGATCTGAATAGACATTTTTCCAAAGAAGACATACAGATGGCTAAAAAGTACAAGAAAAGATGTTCAGCATTGCTAACTATTAGAGAGATGCAAGTCAAAACAACAGTGAGATAACACTTCACACTTGTCAGAACAGTTATCATCAAAAGAGAACAAATAACAGGTGTTGGGAAGGATGTGGAGAAAAGGGAACTTTTTGTACACTGTTGAGGGGAATATATAAGTTGGTACAGTCACTATGGAATTCAGTATGGATGTTCCTCAAAATAATAAAAAAAAAAAAAGCTAAATATAGAACTATCACTTAATCTAGCAATTCCACTCCTGGGTATGTATGTGAAAAAAATGGGAGCACTAATTTGAAAGGATATATGCACCTAGTATTTACAGCAGCACTGTTTACAATAGTCAATTATATGCATAACAAATATATGTCACCACAAATGGATCTGTGTTTTTCAGCAACACAGATGTCCATCAACAGACAAATGGATAAAGATGTAGTACAATGGACTGTTACTCAGCCATAAAAAGAATGATAATTTGTGATTTGCAGTACATGGATGGACCTTGAGAATATTATGTTTAGTGAAATATATCAGATAGAGAAAAATACTATATAATGTCACTTATATGTGGAATCTAAAAAGTGAAGCAAAGAAATGCATATAGCAAAACAGATTCACAGATAAAGAAAAAATAAATAGTGGTTACCAGCAGTGAGAGGAAAGGGAGGAGGGGCAAGAGAGGTGTAGGGGATTAGGAGATACAAACTACTACTTATAAAATAAATAAGCAAAAAGTGAGTATTGTACAGCACAGGGCATTATAGCTCATATCTTATAATAACTTTTAGTGGAGTATAATTTGACAAAATACTAAATCACTAGGCTGTATATCTGAAACTGATAGAAAGTTGTAAATCCACTACACTTCAATAAAAAAATTTAATTAAAAATGAAAATATGGGATCTTATTTTATTATTTAAGCACTTAAATATATTTTTGTTTTGATAGTACCTATAATTATATAAATAGCAAAATTATAAAAACATTTTCACAAAAAATAATATTGATACCATACGGTGACAGATGCTAACTAGACTTACATTGGTGAACATTTCATAATATATCTAACCGTCATGTTGTATAGCAGAAACATATAATGTTAATATGTCAAATATATCTCAATAAATGTATATATATAATTATATAATTATAGCATATAATAATTAGCATAAAACATATTTGTAAAACTCTCTCCAAGACTTATCTTGTATGACCCCTTCAAAAAAGCTATTGGTAAAAAAAAAAAAAAAGAAACAATTTCTTATTCCTGTCAGTTTAGCTATGTGCTATTATCTCTGACACCACCCTTATGGCAGAGAGCGAAGAACTAAAGAGCCTTTTGATGAAAGTGAAAGAGGAGAGTGAAAAATGTTGTCTTAAAACTCAGCATTCAGAAAACAAAGATCATGGCATCCAGTCCCATCACTTCATGCCAAATAGATGGGGAAATAATGGAAACAGTGAGAGACTTCATTTTCTTGGGCTCCAAAATCACTGCAGATTGTGACTGCGGTCATGAAATTAAAAGACGCTTGCTCCTTGGAAGAAAAATTATGACCAACCTAGACAGCTTTCTGAGGCCCAGAATTGTGCAAAATGAAGGAGAAATGTAAATTAAGCATGGTGACTGCAGCCATGAAATTAAAAGACACTTGCTCCTTGGAAGAAAAGCTATGACCAACCTAGACAGCATATTAAAAAGCAAAGACATCACTTTGAGAACAAGGGTCCATCTAATCAAAGCTATGGTTTTTCCTGTAGTCGATGTGAGAGCGGGACTAATAAAGCTGAGCACCAAAGAACTGATGCTTTTGAACTGTGGTGTTAGAGAAGACTCTTGAGAGTCCCTTGAATTGCAAGGAGATCCAACCCGTCCATCCTAAAGGAAATCAGTCCTGAATATTCATTGGAAGGACTGATGCTGAAGCTGAAACTCCGATGTTTTGGCCACCTAATGCGAAGAGCTGAGTCATTGGAAAAGACCCTGATGCTGGGAAAGACTGAAGGCGGGAGGAGAAGGGGACAATAGAGGATGAGATGGTTGGATGGCATCTCCGACTCAATGAACATGAGTTTGAGCAAGCTCCGGGAGTTGGTGATGGACAGGCAAGCCTGGCGTGCTGCAGTCCATGGGGTTGCAAAGTGTCGGACAGAAGTGAGTGACTAAACTGAATTGATTATCTCTGTGGAGAAAAAGAGGGGGAATGGGGAAATGAAATAAATCCACACAGAAAATATCAACATTAGATGTTATATTTCTAGAGCATGTAGCAGTTGCCTAATTAAGTTACCTCCTTTGATAGAAAGGACCCCATGAGATAATGTGATTTATTCCTAGTAGCTCAGATAGTAACAGAAGTAAAACTCAGCACCGAGATTTCTGACTTGCAGTTCTGTGCTGTTTGGAGCACAACCATTAGAAGGAAATATAAATGCTATTTTTTTTTATCATAGTATTGGGAAGAAAATGGTATTAAGGAAATGGCAACCCACTCCACTATTCTTGCCTGGAGAATCCCATGGATGGAGGAGCCTGACAAGATATATTTAGTCCATAGGATCACAACGAGTCAAACACGACTGAAGCAACTTAGCACACATAATTGCTATTTTTTTAATCATAGTATGGAAAGAAAATAGTATTAGGTTGATATGAATACAGATAAGAAATTGCATTTTTTATTTCTAAAATATCATTTTTTGGCTACATTAATTAAAAGTAAATTTAATTTCCTTCCTTTCACTTTTCTTTGTCTTTCATTATTTTTCTTTCAAGTGCTATAATTCAAAATATTATGAAGGTAAGAAATCCTTTTCTCCAGTTGAAGAAAATATCTCATTTTATAGACTCATTTAAGATATGAATATTAGGAACTGCCAAACGAAGAGTGGATATTGCTATTTGGGGTGATGTGGAGTACAGTGGAAATGCTTTGGGGGTATCAGACCTGGAGCAGCAGATTTGAAGGGAAATTAACTTTCTCCGTGATGTTCTGCTTCATTTTATGCAATTTCATTCAACTTTTCACCCCTCACCAAGCTCTGCTTTACCCAATTGGACTGTATCATACATCAACTTTTGGGGGGCTTCAGTTTCCACCCACTCAAATGCCAGTCATTGGTGTCAGCCCATTGGTTTCTGTGTTACCTTTCACAGAACTCAGCTGCACATGTTCTTTCTATCAGAGGCTTTCTTTTTTCCCGAAGACAGAATTTCATGCTTAGTCAAAAGAGGTAATGAAAAATAAAATATCCATTTACCTTTCAGATATATTTCTGTGTTTGTACTCAAAATTGAATATTATTAAGGCATTGTATTTATTAGAGTAAAAATGATTTTTGACGCTCACACTCCTTCCTCTCTTGCTTCTTAACATGCTTATACATTGGAGTCTGTACAAAGGAGACTGGCAGAGTGAGGGCATGACCGAGGTAAGGACATGAGCAAGAGAGAGAGGCCAAATCTGTCTTCATCACAAACTATCCTAGTATTTAGCAGATCACACAAGAAGGAGAGTAAATGCAGTTCTAGAAAACACACTGCATCGAACAGTTAATTCAATAAAGGTCGTGTGGTGTGATAACCTTGTGTAGAAGGAGATGCAAAGGAAAAAAAAAAGTTTTTTTTGAAAACTTTGAAATTGAATTTAAATTAAATTTAAATTGAAAGTGTCTGGTATATAAATTTCAAGACTATAAGCATTGACATTTAGAGATTTTATATATTTATATGTGGTTCCTATAATTCAAGTTTTGAAGAAATAAAATAACGATTGCTACCTTTTACTGAACACTGAGCGTAGTGAAGCCAGCACTTTACTAAAGCTCCCTAGATATCTAATTTTGTAGTTAGATAATGTCATCATTTTCATTCTATAGATGAAGACACTAAGTTTCAGATATGACAAGTGACTCTGCTGAGATTGCACTGCTGTTATATGGCAGAGCTGGGATGTATCTGGGCTATGTAGCCATGATAGTTACTAACTCCCTCAACAACTATGTAGTGAAGCCACCCAAACATGGTCTCATGCAATCCATATCAGCCATAAAGGGCTCACTGATAGGACCCATGGAAGCAGGACATACTTAAAATTAAACCTTTGGGTTAGACATTTGAATGGGTTTGAATATATGATGGAATGTTATTATTCTAAAACCTAGAGAAATGTTACTGATCTTTTCTTATTCTGTTTCTTTCCTGTGCTAAGAATGCTTGCTTCTTTTTCCAGTTTTTAATGTTAAAAATATCCACCTTTCAAAGCCCAGTTTAAGCGGGCTCCTTATATTAAGTTGCATGCGTGTATGCTAAATTGCTTCAGTCATGTCTGGCTCTTTGCCACCATAGGGACTGTAGCCCATGAGGCTCCTCTGTCCATGGAATTCTCCAGGCCAGAATGCTGGAGTGGGTTGGCGTGCTCTTCTTCAGGGAATATTCCCAACTCAGGGATCGAACCTACATCTCTTATGTCTTCTGCCTTGGCAGGCAGGTTCTTTACCACTGGCGCCCACTTCAGTCAAAAAACCCACTGAAAAAATAAATTAATTAATTAAAAAAAAAAAAGTGATTTATTCCCTCCCAGCTCTGGTCATTCAGTTACCATTGGGACTTTCATGTCTATATAGTGTTATGATGTCTGATTGCTCTTGTTAGAGGTAATATCTATACAGTTATAGATCTGTCTGATTAATCTTTATACTTTCCATTGCAAGTGGCTTGCTTCTAATGGAATATTACTACAAACTTGTTGAATGAATGAATATATGAATGAATGAATAAAGGGAATGGAAAAGGAGATATGAATTTCTGAAAGTTACTTAGCACTCTGTAGATGATAATGATGAAGATGATGAACTAAAACTCTGTGGAAGCTGCTACATAATCACTTTGTACCCTCACAAGAATCCTCTTAAGAAGAGATTATTATTCCTATTTTACAGATGAGGAAATAGCCTCAAAGAATTAAAATAATATGCCGAAATTCATAGAGCTAACAAGTTAGCAGAGTTAATACCATGTCCATCTATCTGACTTTTCAACTAAAGCCTCCATGCCATTAAAATCGATTTTTCCAACACCTCTGTTTGCTCCCAAACTTAAGGTTGCAGCAAAATTTCCTCATATAAATTCTTAGCCATCTAGAAGATGGTGTAGCAGAAGAGGTGAAAACCTAGGACCACTAAATGCCCTTGTACAGTATGTGCATGTAGTACTCAGACCTGCATGTGAATGGCACCCCCTGGAGGTGTGCGGTGCAGTCTGCACAACATTCACGATAGCCTTGAAATCTGTGCTTTATTTGAAACAGTTTCCTTCTTCTCCAATCTAAAGGAAGACAGTATGTTTTTCCTTTCAGGGACTATTTTAGGCAAAAGATATATTCTGAGAGCTCTATGTGTCTTTCTTACCTTATTAATTCTGAAATAAGCACAAAAGGGAACATAACTTGTATATACTAAGAATCTCATTTACTAAAAAATATTGATAAAGAATCTCCATAAAAATATCTCAAGTAGTAATTATGTAATTATAATTCAAAAGAAATATTAAAAATATTATGTGGCCTAAACCATTAAGTCACATTGATGACCAGTATCTCTTGACATTTTGCAATGTTATTCAGTAAGGATTCTCCTAAAGGTGATTTTGATTCATCATAGGGTAGGCACTGAAAAATAAATAACCTGGCAGATGTAATGCCACATGACAGATCTGAAAGCATGCTCACTTAATCTCTGCCTCACTGTTTCACTAATCTATCTTTTTAAATATTTCCAAAGGTCTCCTCAAAGTCTTAGCTTGAGTTAACACTCTAAGCTCTTGATATTCATTCCTTCATTTAGAAACCATTATCCAAGTCTTGAAAAGAGCCACTTAGCCATTCATCCTGGGAAAGTAAAGATTTATTCTGGTTAGCTTTCAAAAATCCTAACTTTCATTTCATAATTCATTCACATATTGTCATAGTGGAACAAAATCAATAGCAATACACTTCCATTTTGTGGGCAAGTGTAGTTCTTATTTGCAAGACTGCATAGAGTATCTAGTGCTCACTCAGTAAGAGGTTTAGGTCATGGTCAAAATTAACCTAGGAATCTATCTTCACTATTTTTTTTTTTTATCAACAACTATTGCTGTTCTCCTGCCAAAGAAAAATTCACCTTGACCAGCTGTTTCCAGTTGCCTGCCTCATGTGCAGGCAATTTTTTTTCCTGCTTTTCTAATTTTTATAACCTAATTTTTTCAGCTTTCTTCACACCCTCTGTCTCTCTACCGCCATTTTCACTTCGCCGTGATGCCTTTTTGCAGTGTGGTACCTTGGTTTCCTAGCCTTTTGCTTGCATGTTTTTTGATACTGTAATTGCCCTGCCTGGCTGTTCTGTTGCTGTCTTCCACTGCCATCAATTCTTTTTTCTTGGTGTCTAAGTTTCTTGCCACCTACACAGTTTACTTTGTCAGTGCATTGCTGCTGCCTCTCCTGGAAATAACTAATCAGTCACTGAGCTACCACCTATAAGAAGATGCTCTTGATAAATTTAAGATATTGATGACCTTTGTAGAAACTGATGAAGAGATCTTTATGTTGATTATGGCCAAGTCTTTATTCTAACCTTGAACTCTCCTCTAATTTTCTAAATAAAATAGCCAAATCATTTTGGTCAATAATTTCTTGCCAGGTTTCCCACATTACCCGTGTGTAATATTGAGCTAGTCATCTCCCACAAGCCTGTTCTGTCTTCTGTATTCATTGTCTCCAATGGTATCATCCTCGCTGGAAGTTTGATGATAATTCTTAACTTCTCCGTTTCCCTTCATCTCTCCCCTCATAACTAACTTGTGAAGTCCTGTTGTAAACAAAATCATGCTGTCCTCTACATTTTTCCTCTTGTTGTGCTGGTTCAGGCCTTAATGTCCATTTTTCAGCACAGTCCATGTCATTTCTTCCAGGCTTGCCTCCTTCACATGGTTTTCTTGCTGCATAGAGTACATACTACTGCAGTATTCTTGTTGTGAGAACCCTGTGAACACTATGAAAAAGCAAAAGGTTGTGACACCTAAAGTTGAACCCCCTAGGTCAGTTCGTGTCCAACATATTACTGGGGAAGAGCAGAGGGCAATTAATGATAGTTCCAGAAAGAATGAAGGAGTTGGACCAATGCAGAAATGACTTTCAGTTGTGGTGGTGAAAGTCTGGTGGTGACAGTAAAGTCTGATCCTATAAAGAAGAATATTTCATAGGAACCTTGAATGTTAGGTCCATGAATCAAGGCAAACTGATCATGGTCAAGCAGGAGAATGCAAGATTGAACATTGACATCTTAGGAATCAGTGAACTAAAATCGACGGGAATGGCCATTATATCTATTACTGTGGGCGAGAAATGCTTAGAAGAAAGGAGTTGCCTTCATAGTCAACAAAAGAGTCCAAAATGCAGTACTTAGGTGCATCCTCAGAAACAACAGAATGATCTCAAATCATTTCCAAGGCAAACAATTCAGCATCACAGTAACCCAAGTCAGTGCCTTAATCACTGATGCCAAAGAAGCTGAAGTTGACTGGTTCTATGAAGACATACAACACCCTCTAGAACTAACACCAAAAAAAGATATCCTTTTCCTAACACGGTATTGAAATGAAAAAACAGGAAGTCAAGAGATACCCAGCATAACAGGCAAGTTTGACTTTGGAGTACAAAATGAAGCAGGGCAAGGGCTAACTGAGTTTTGTCAAAGAGAACACACGGGTCATAGAAAACACCCTTTTCCAACAACCATGAGTTGACTCTACACACGGACATCAACAGATGGTCAATAGTGAAATCAGATTGATTTGTGTTCCTTGCAGCCAAAGATGGAGAAGCTCTATACAGTCAGCAGAAACAAGACCTGGAGCTGAATGTGGCTCAGATCATCAGCTCCTTATTGCAAAATTCAGGGTTAAATTGAAGAAAGTAGGGAAAACCACTAGGTCATTCAGGCACGATCTAAATCAAATCCCTTATGATTATACAGTGGAGGTGACATGGATGCAACGGATTACATCTGGTAGACAGGGTGCCTGAAGAAATATGGACAGAAGTGTATAACATTGTACAGGAGGCAGTGTATAACATCCCAAAGAAAAAGAAATGCAAGAAAGCAAAATGATTGTCTGAGGAGGCCTTACAAATAACTGAGAAAAGGAGAGAAGCAAAAGGCAAGGGAGAAAGGGAAAAAATGTACCAAACTAAGTACAGAGTTCCAGAGAATAGCACGGAGAGATGAGAGGGCCTTCTTAAAAGAACAATGCAAAGAAATAGAGGAAAACAGTAAGTGAAAGACTAAAGATGTCTTCAAGAATATTGGTGATATCAAGGGAACATTTCATGCAAGAATGTGCAGGACAGGGACAGAAACAGTAGGGACCTAACAGAAGCAGAAGAGATTAAGAACAGGTGGCAAGAATTCATGGAACTATACAAGAAAGGTCTCAATGACCCAGATAACCACGACGGTGTGGTCACTCACCTAGAGTCAGACATCCTGGAGTGTGAAGGCGAGTGGGCCTTAGTTAGCTAGTTAGTTAGTTCAGTCGCTCAGTCGTGTCCGACTATTTGCGATCCCATGAACTGCAGCACGCCAAGCCTCCCTGTCCATCACCAAATCCTGGAGTTTACCCAAACTCATGTCCATTGAGTTGGTGATACCATATTACCATCTCATCCTCTGTTGTCCCCTTCTCCTTGTGCCTTAGATCTTTCCCAGCATCAGGGTCTTTTCAAATGAGTCAGCTCTTCACATCAGGTGGCCAAAATATTGGAGTTTCAGCTTCAACATCAGTCCTCCAAAGGAACACCCAGGACTGATTTCCTTTAGGATGGACTGGTTGGATCTCCTTGCAATCCAAGGGACTCTCAAGAGTCTTCTCCAACACCACAGTTCAAAAGCATCAATTCTTCCGTGCTCACCTTTCGTTATAGTCCAACTCTCACATTCATACATGACTACTGAAGAAACCACAGCCTTGACTAAGCAGACCTTTGTTGACAGAGTAATGTATCTGCTTTTTAATATGCTGTCTATGTTGGTCATAACTTTCCTTCCAAGGAGTAAGCGTCTTTTAATTTCATGACTGCAGTCACCATCTGCAGTGATTTTGGAGCCCAAAAAAATAAAGTCAGCCACTGTTTCCCCATCTATTTGCCATGAAGTGATGGGATTGGATGCCATGATCTTAGTTTTCTGAATGTTGAGCTTTAAGCCAACTTTTTCATTCCCCTCTTTCACTTTTATCAAGAGGGTCTTTAGTTCTTCTTCACTTTCTGCCATAAGGGTGGTGTCATCTGCATATCTGAGGTTATTGATATTTCTCTTTGCAATCTTGATTCCAGCTTGTACTTCATCCAGCCCAGCATTTCTCATGATGTACTCTGCATATAAGTTAAATAAGCAGGGTGACATTATACAGCCTTGACATACTCCTTTCCCTATTTGGAACCAATCTGTTGTTCCATGTGCAGTTCTAACTGTTGCTTCTTGACCTGCATACAGGTTTCTCAAGAAGCAGGTCAAGTGGTCTGGTATTCCCATCTCTTTCAGAATTTTCCATAGTTTATGGTGATCCAGACAGTCAAAGACTTTGGCATAGTCAATAAGGCAGAAATAGATGTTTTTCTGGAACTCTCTTGCTTTTTCCATGATCCAGCAGATGTTGGCAATTTGATCTCTGATTCCTCTGCCTTTTCTAAAACCAGCTTGAACATCTGGAAGTTCACGGTTCACGTATTACTGAAGCCTGGCTTGGAGAATTTTGAGCATTACTTTACTAGTGTGTGAGATGAGTGCAATTGTGTGGTAGATTGAGCATTCTTTGGGATTGCCTTTCTTTGGGATCGGAATGAAAATTGACCTTTTCCAGTCCTGTGGCCACTGCTGAGTTTTCCAAATTTGCTGACAAATTGAGTGCAGCACTTTCACAGCATCATCTTTTAGGATTTGAAATAGCTCAACTGGAATTCCATCACCTCCACTAGCTTTGTTGGTAGTGACCTCTCCTAAGGCCCACTTGACTTCATATTCTAGGATGTCTGGCTCTAGGTGAGTGATCACACCATCGTGATTATCTGGGTTGTGAAGATCTTTTTTGTACAGTTCTTCTTTGTATTCTTGCCCCCTCTTCTTAATATCTTCTGCTTCTGTTAGGTCCATACCATTTCTGTCCTTTATTGAGTCCATCTTTGCATGAAATGTTCCCTTGGTATCTCTAATTTTCTTGATGAGATCTCTAGTCTTTCCTATTCTATTGTTTTCCTGTATTTCTTTGCACCCATCGCTGAGGAAGGCTTTCTTATCTCTCATTGCTATTCTTTGGAACTCTGCGTTCAAATGGGAATATCTTTCCTTTTCTCCTTTGCTTTTCACTTCTCTTATTTTCACAGCTATTTGTAAGGGCTCCTCAGCCATTTTGCTTTTTAGCATTTCTTTTTTTTGGAGATGGTCTTGATCCCTGTCTCCTGTACAATGTCACGAACCTCCGTCCATAGTTCATCAGGCTCTCTGTCTATCAGATCTAGTCCCTTAAATCTATTTCTCACTTCCACTGTACAATCATAAGAGATTTGATTTAGGTCATACCTGAATTGTCTAGTGGTTTTCCCCACTTTCTTCAATTTAAGTCTGAATTTGGCAATAAGGAATTCATGATCTGAGCCACAGTCAGCTCCTGGTCTTGTTTTTGCTGACTGTATAGAGCTTCTCCATCTTTGGCTGCAAAGAATGTAATCAATCTGATTTCGGTGTTGACCATCTGGTGATGTCCATGTGTAGAGTCTTCTCTTGTGTTGTTGGAAGAGGGTGTTTGCTATGACCAGTGCGTTCTCTTGGCAAAACTCTATTAAGCCTTTGCCCTGTTTCATTCTGTACTCCAAGGCCAAATTTGACTGTTACTCCAGGTATTTCTTGACTTCCTACTTTTGCATTCCAGTCCCCTATAATGAAAAGGACATCTTTTTGGGGTGTTAGTTCTAAAAGGTCTTGTAGGTAATCATAGAACTGTTCAACTTTAGCTTCTTCAGTGTTACTGGTCGGGACATAGACTTGGATTACTGTGATATTGAATGGTTTGCCTTGAAAACAAACAGAGATCATTCTGTTATTTTTGAGATTACATCCAAGTACTGCATTTCGGACTCTTTTGTTGACTATGATGGCTACTCCATTTCTTCTAAGGGATTCCTGCTGACGGTAGTAGATATGGTCATCTGAGTTAAATTCACCCATTCCAGTCCATCCTAGTTTGCTGACTCCTAGAATGTCAACATTCACTCTTGCCATCTCCTGTTTGACCACTTCCAATTTGCCTTGATTCATGGACCTAACATTCCAGGTTCCTATGCAATATTGCTCTTTACAGCATCGAACCTTGCTTCTATCACCAGTCACATCCAGAAGTGGGCCATAGGAAGTATTACTATGAACAAAGCTAGTGGAGGTGATGGGATTCCAGCTGAGCTATTTCAAATCCTAAAAAAATGATGCTGTTAAAGTGCTGCACTCAGTATCTCAGTGATCTTGGAAAACTCAGCAGCAGCCACAGGACTGGAAAAGGTCAGTTTTCCTTCTAATCCAAAAGAAGGGCAATGCCAAAGAATGTTCAGACTATCATAAATTTGCACTCATTTCACATGTTAGCAAGATTATGCTCAAAATCCTTCAAGCTAGGCTTCAGCAGTATGTAAACCTAGAACTTCCAGGTGTACAAGCTGGATTTAGAAAAGACAGAGACATCACTTTGCCAATAGAAGTCCGTATAGTCATAGCTATGGTTTTTCCTTTAGTCATGTATAGATGTGACTGTTGGATCATAAAATAGGCTGAGTACCATAGAACTGATGCTTTCAAATTGTGGTGCTGGAGAAGACTCTTGAGAGTCCCTTGGACCACAAGGAGATCAAACCAGTCTACCCTAAAGGAATTCAATCCTGAATATTCATTGGAAGGACCGATGCCAGAGCTTCAATATTTTGGCCCCCTGATGCAAAGTGCTGACTCACTGGGAAAGACCCCAATGCTGACGAAGATTGAAAGCAAAAGGAGAAGATTGCTAAAGAGAATGAGATGGTTAGCATTACTGACTCAATGGACATGAATTTGAACACGCTCCAGGAGATAGTGGAAGAAAGAGAAGCCTGTTGTGCTGCAGTCTGTGAAGTCACAAGGATTCGGACATGACTTAGTGACTGAATAACAACAGCAACTTGTGACTCTTCATTGATCTCATCCCTGGCTCTGCTTTCATATTTTGTGAATCAGCGTCTTAATCTTTGTGCTCCATGAGAGCACTAAAACCCTAAGTTTACCATATCATCATGCCAGCTCTCTCCTTGGTGACATTATGATGTTCCTCAGTATAGAATTAGTTTTCTACTTTTTTGCTTGGCACTTGTTATGTGCCTTCAATTTGAGAAGATGGGATCTTTATTCAATTTGGGAAAATCCTCACCTATCATCATTCCCATTAGTGCTTGTCTGCCACTGTCTCAATTCTTTTCTATTTGGATGCGCATAACTCTGCAGGAAGGATCTCAATCTTCTATGCCTCAGAGCTGCCCTTCCCAGCTTTCATCTTTTTGTGCTGCATTATTGGTTGATGCCTCAGTTATATTTTCCATTTCACCAATTCTTTCTGCAGCTAGTATTTGTCTGGAGCTTATCAAATTTTTTGTTTTTCATTTATTTAAAATACTGTTTCACATTTCTAAAATTGTAATTACATCTCTTTGCAAACAGATCCCTAGTGGCTCAGATGGTAAAGATTCTGCCTGCAATGCAGGAGACCTGGGTTCAATCCCTGGGTCGGGAAGATCCCCTGGAGAAGGGAAGGGCTACCCACTCCAGTATTCTTGCCTGGAGAATCCCAGGGACAGAGGAGCCTGGTGGGCTACAGCCCATGGGGTCGCAAAGAGTTGAACACCACTGAAGTGACTGATCACACCAACAGATACCCATTTTCATTTCTTTTCAGTCTGTCTCTTTCAAATTTCCTATTCCCTGTTTCAGTGTTATTTATATATTTTTATTACTTTAAGGCTATCAAATATAATTTTAAACCTATTTACCAATTGTCCCATTATTTTCATTTTCTTCACTGTGTGCTCTTCCAAATATTGAATTTATCGGTTTGCTCATCTAGGTTTTCTCTCATATGTCCTGGAACTGGAGTTTTCAGGCTGATCTTGAAATCAGATCGGTGGGGTTTGTTACTTTTCCTTTCTGTCCCTCTGTTCTCATCCCTCCTTAGTCAGGCCTTTGAGGTGACCTCTGTCCAGTCTCCCAGATTCTCCAGTCCACAGCTAGGTGTTCAATGGGTGCTGTGGCACTTTAGTCTCATGATGAAAATAAGGATGAAAACCGATGCTGCCACTGACTCAGTGAGGGTTTAAGGCCGTGTTGGCCATTTCCAGCCTCTTAGGAACCAGATTTTATGCAAATAATAGCCCTAGATAGAGGACACCGTTGAGCAAAGAGGACTGTGACAGGGGATTCCACTCAAGTAATGCTTCTGGCTGCTCTCCCATCCTGTCACTCACTCCTCCCCAGGAGAGGAGTGACTTATTTGTTTAGAGCTCCCGGGCATTTTGGGAGCACTGCCTGCACACAGGAGTGAGAGAGTTTTCATCAGCCCTCTGTGCCAGGATACGGTCTCTGCTCTGCCTTTGCAGAGGAGCCAGCCGTTTTTCGTTACTCTCTGTTATTAGGTGGGTAAATCTGTCGAATTCGGGGAACTGTTACCAGGTCCAGTGGGCTCTACAGCTAACCTGCATCAGTTTCCCTGTTTCTGTAATAAAACGTGCACTTTGATTTCTACGTTCCTGACTCTTCATCCTCTCTTGGTTGGTTCTGAACTTGAAGAGGAAACAGGATGCTCTCTGCTGAGCTTTCTTGCAGCCCAGCAGCTGGTTGTGGCCTTTTTCACTGGCAGGCCCCTGTTACAAGGCTGGCTTTCATGCTCAGTCTTGTATGAGGCATTCTTAATCTCTGTTTACTCACAGAAGTAGGAGTTCCTGGACTCCTCTGCTGGCATCCACAGCCCATGGGCACCCAGACCCATAGCTTCTGAAAGACTGATGTTGCTTGTTTGCTTTCAGGCCACAGAAATGTCTGATTTGTATTTGAGAGCTGCTGTGCCCTTTGGACTTTGTCTAGTCACATTTGTATTTTGTTATTTATTGCTACAGTTTAATAGTGGGGTGGCTGGCTAGTGGGTGGCTATGGGGTCTTACAATTCCATCTCAGCAGCTCATCCCTCCATGTGACTGACATGCCTTTGCCTCCCCTGTCTCTTTGTGACCTAATTGTCTTTTGACACTCAGCTCTGGTGCCCATCCCCACTTCTCTGTTAGGAAACTTGCACTGCAAACTTCACTTACCACCTGGAAATGATCTTATTATGTGTCTTCTTCATTAGACTCCAGAGCCAACACAGTATCCTCTACATTTTATTGACTCCAACATGGGTCTGGTGCCGGGCACAAAACCATCTTTAAAAAATGCTTGTTGACTTATCCCTGCAGTAAAGATACAATTGTGTGTTTGCAAGACAGATCATACATCATATTCATGTGCTCATTTTTTCATTTTCACTGGACTGTTACTTTCATTCCCTCCTCTCCATTCCCACCAATTCTCCCTTCATTCAAGGATTTATCCTATTTGAAAAGAAGCTTGATAAGATGGAAAACCCCATGGATTTTGGAGCCAAATTGTGTGACTTTGTTCATTTTATTAACTTCTATGGCTATCTATTTTCTTGTCTGCAAAATGGGGCTAACAGGATATATTTGGGGTGATTTGACAAGTTTTAATGGCTGAATCACAGAGTAGGCAATGAGTCTGTGCTTCTTGCTCTTGTGTCCCTCCCCAGTCTTCATGTATTGATTGATGTAATGATCTTCTAACAGAAGTACACTTTGTATGAGTTCAGAAATTCCCTACAATCTTGATCTTTCCCCATAAACATGATCAGAGGTGGCTGCTCTGAGTCTATCTTGTCATGTTGATTAGTCCCCATTAGGTGCTAGTGGTAAAGAACCCTCCTGACAATGCAGGAGACACAAGAGACGTGGGTTCAATCCCTGGGTCAGGAAGATCCCCTGAAGCAGGAAATGGCAACCCACTCCAGAATTCTTGCCTGGAGAATCCCATGGACAGAGGAGTCTGGCAGGTTACAGTCCATGGGGTCACAAAGATTTGGACGCAACTGACCACACATATTCACGCACATGATGCAGGCTTTTTCCTAGTGAAAGATATAACATACTTCCAACAGAATTCTAAAATATAATGCATATTGGAATCTTAGACTTGGAAGCTTGAGAATATAACACTTTACCGCTACTTCAAATAAGGAACCATGATAGAAGAATCCTTGTTATAGACTTATTTCCATATGGGCAAGTCATGCTATAAGAAAAATAGGCAAGTTGTATGTACTTGAAGAAGGGCTGAAATGAACTTTTTCAAATCCAGGAGCTGGATATCTTTCCCCCAGTTTCCTTCTACATAAGAGACATGTCAGGGATGGTTTTATTTAATTCTTTAATCTTCTTCATGTTGTTGTTTGCTCTCTCTGAGTAGAAAGAGGGAATGAAATTCATTTGCTTAATTCTCATTAATGTGTTAGAGGAGTGGAATGGGATGAGGTTTGTTCATCCTCATTGCTTCCTTTTTCTGGGCTGGAGGCCATAAGGCACTTGGCTTCTAGAGCTCAAGCTGTTCTGTTCTTCAAATATCCCCTGACAATCAATTTATTGAGTGATCCTGATGTTGCTCCAGGGATGAGTTGACAATTACAGACCCACCAGGAAGCAAAAAGGTGGCAAGAACAGCAGTTACTCTACAATGGTGAGGAATCAGGGATTTGTCAGGATATGGGTGTGAGGCGAGAGTGAGAAAGAACAGGGCGTGTGTGTGTGTGTGTGTGTGTGTGTGTGTGTGTGTGTGTGTGGTTTCAGCAGTGAGGATAGGCTAACTTTGATGTTTCGATGTACTTAAAATATGATTCTTCTCCATAATAAGCGTAGTTTTAGAAATTGGAGAAAGAGAGGGGAGAAAACGTGTAAAGAAAGAAAGAACACTGGGACAATGGCCTTTGAATAAGGTCCCTTCTACTAAGGTTAAAAGCACGAGCCACTCCTCTTTCTGCAGACACCACGTGTGAGTGTGAATATCAGAGCGGATGAGACAGAACATATTTTACTTTGAACGCTGAGTTGAAGCCAAACTTACTTCAAGACTGGCTGAAGATTGTTCAGTTTTTAGAATTTCTGTTTCTCATGCAATATGTATCTCCTTTGAATTCTCTAAGTGATGATAATTGGGAGGAGGTCAGGGAAGGGGGCCATTATTTTTGAAGTGATTTGACTTTCTACTGTTTTCCATAACTGATTGGATAGGATTTGCACTAAACAGCAGCTTTCAGGCAAATGATATTTTGCTACTAGTTCTACTGGGCATTTAAGAATAGTAAGGGAAGAAAATCTGGTTATGTTTCTCTCCTCAGTTAACATATTAGTGAATCTTTTCTGTGTGTCCATCAAGAAGGCAATTTTAAAAACACATAAGTAAGCATAGCAGGTGGATATGGGATGTAACCCATCTAAGCTTGAGCAGTTTATGTTTGTTTATTTCTTCTTTGTGACCCAATCTTATCATATGTGATTTAAAAAATAAGGAGGAGCTATGACACCTCCAAGGTGTTGCTCAGCAAGAAACACTTCCCCAGATTCTTTGAGTCAAAACTAAAGGTAAAATAAGTATATCAGAATCCATCTTTTGGAGTGAAATTCCAATGAGTGGTTTGTTTCATTCTGTATTTCATCTCCTCTTATTTGAGCAAGTCAAAGAAATTAGGTGGTTGTTATTTTTTCTCTTTTAAGAAGACCACCTAATAACACACCATCAAGGTGACATAGAGAAATCTACTTAATGCTATTGTATGTATTTTTAAACAGATTATTACATTTGAAAGAGGAATTTAAAATATACTCACACTTTTTTCTTTTGATTTCATTTTAATAAATTGTGTTTTCTGAGAACTAAGAACAATGTCTAATTTTATGAGAACACTTTGTTTAAAATCAGATCTAAATCCCAGACATACTAATAGCAACTGCACACAGCCTTTTACATAGCTCCTGAGAATATTAAGGCATTCCACACCAAATTTCTATGTTAAAGGCTTGTCAATAGGATTAAATTCAACTCAGAGCAAGGTGGCAAAAATATGTCATCTAGTAGTTATAAAACAGCATGAGTGCAAATGGACTCCGTCCAGTTCTGATGTAAATTATAAACAATTAAAAGTGCATGAGCTACAATGCCCAGAGCTGAGCGCTGAGGACATTACTGCACACTTGAGATAACTTTGGGAACTGAAGAAGCAATTGTTTCACAGTATGACATGAAAATAACAGACAATATTTGCGTCTGCAGAGTCAAGTGCAATCTTGTGTGTGGCTTTATCATGTAGAGGATTTTTTTTTTCTTAGCAAGCTTCTAGGAACATGAATGATGCATAATGGCAGTGGTGAATAGTTTTTGGAATAGATTAGTAGGTGACGTCACAGATAAAGGACTATTTATCACCATAATTTAACACAAGATGCAACACAATGGCTTGATGGATGCATTTTATGGTTTTCAGCCAATCACAATAATGGGCCTATTGACTAAAGTTTTATGTGTCCTTTATACATCCTTCATATTTTAGAAAAAAAAAACAAAAAAAAACGGGGACCCTGCTGGGGAAGGATGAGTGATAATTCAGAAAGGGCCAGCCCTTTGTGGAATATGTTTTTACCACCTCAAGCCTCAGCCTCTGAGGCTCTGTACTCAAACTGCCAAAGGCCAAGGGCAGAGCCAATGCTACATTAAAGAAAGCATCTGAGGTGAGAGAGAACACTGCTGTCTCCCCAAATGAGGTCAATCAGCAGGGAGCAGAGTCATTTGGGAAGTTGAATCACTATCACTTCTCTGATATTTTTCCCTAAACAAGGGGAAGGGTGCAGGTTGGGGAGAATGATACCTCTTAGATCTTTCAGAGTGTATCTTAGCTAGTAGGGTCTCAAAAGATGACAAAGGAGGTCAGAAAATACACCTTTAGAGTAGTCATGTCAAACCAGAGGATTTGCTTAAAGATGGGGAATATCTTTTGTTTTCTTTGCCACCCACCCCGCCACAAAACATACTTAGATTTTCTTACACTGATTTTCATGGACTTTTTGGCTATTGTAAGGGAGGGATAATCTTTTCTTCTTCTTATTTTTAAAATAATTCACTTGAGGGTAGCTGGAAAGCCACATACTCCCAACATTCTTTCTTGTACAAAGAGGAACACAGAGAGTAGAGAGGTTGTGTATTATGTGATTAATGTTTAATCATTTCTTTCACAGAGAACCAGGGTAATTTGTTTTTTACTTAAATACAGCAAGCAAGCAACAGGATTACATACTGTGATGATGACAATTACCCTGACAATAGGTAGGGTCCTCAGTCTCAAAGCATGTACCCATCTCTTGCTGCTTGTTCTCTCCCTTGTCTGCAAAGTGAGGGTGATAATATTATTACCACAGGAAGGTTGAGAGGGTTAAAAAGGGTGAGGTAGCATAAACAATGAATATATTTCACATACCTCTTATGTTGATTGTCCAAGTTTTACCACAGTTCCCAACAACTTCTATGCTGTGGTACCAGGGTGGAGAGAGAAACAGGTGGAACAGGGCAGCTGGGTACCAACCAACCCTGGATCCCAATTATGAGATTTGAAATATCAGAGAAGGTTTAACCTCTGTCGCTCTGAGTTTCCACTTTTGTAAAATGGAGTTGACATTAGTAATTGCCTCATTTGACTACTCTGGAAATTAAGTATGTTAATGAATGTCAAGGAATTGGCTATAATAAGTAATAAATAAACATAAGGCATTATTACAATGACTCTTGCTCTTAGATTCTTATAGGAGGTAGCTTCTTGGTTCAGATCTCCTAGTGAATATATTTTTTCCCAGCTTTATTGAGATAGGACTGACACATAATATTGTGTTAAGGATGCACAATGTGTTGATTTGACGTACTTATTTACTGCAAAATGATTATCACCATAGCTAACACCACCATCATGTCACACAATTACCATTTTTTGTAGGAAGAACATTTAAGATCTACTCTTTTAGCAACCGGAGAAGGAAATGGCAACCCACTCCAGTACTCTTGCCTAGAAAATCCCATGGACGGAGGAGCCTGGTAGGTTGCCGTCCATGGGGTCGCTAAGGGTTGGATATGACTGAGCAAATTCACTTTCACTTTTCACTTTCATGCATTGGAGAAGGAAATGCAACTCATTCCAGTGTTCTTGCCTGGAGAATCCCAGGGACGGGGGAGCCTGGTGGGCTACCGTATATAGGGTCGCACAGAGTTGGGCACAGCTGAAGCGACTTAGCAGCAGCAGTAACAGCATTATGCCGTATATTAGATCCTCAAAACTTATCATAGTGATTTTTAACAGTGTAGGTTATATATTTGTACACGCTATTTGTTTTTATTTTTCACTTGCACAGTCTGAACTGTGAGTGGAATAACATCTGTCTAAATGGACTTGAGTGAAGATGGAAACTTTATGAGTAGTAGGCAGAGGAATAAATACCTTATTTTTCCATCTATCTATCCATTCATTCCCCATCTAAACTTTTTGAAATCATTACGTTATGTAGGGGACCAGATGGCTCAGGAAATTTGTAACCCTCATACTTTCATTGGCAAAGTGCTTTTAAATTAAAAATCTCAAGCATCTTACCAAAATTAGGTCATAGCTCATTGGAATTAACCTGAGATCCTTGGTTCAATTCAACTCTCTGAGGCTAATTAGCAAAAGAACTCCTTACTCTTGTCCTTTTGGTGGCTTGTAGAAATGGTTATCCTTTGTTTCCAAAGAGTTTGTGCATTGGCACCATAACCAGTTTGTGTTCTGGAGTAGGAAATGGCAACCCATTCCAGTATTCTTGCAAGGAAAATCCTGTGGATAGAGGAGCCTGGCAGGCTACAGTCTATGGGGTCACAAAATGTTGGACATGATTGAGAGGCCGAGCACGCACTTTGTAGTTGAACTTTTTTTTTACCAGGAAATATAGAAGTAGACAAAAGTTGAAAGGTAGAAAGAAAAAAGAAACATAAAATAGGTATTCAATATGTTGAAGAAGAAAATTCCTAGGCAGGAAATGAGAAATAATGCACGTGTCATCATATAGATGGCATGGTTTTATTGATTATATTGAGTGTGAAATAAAGTTTAAAGCAAATTTGAGATTTTAACCCAAGGAGGCATACATAACTCCTCAGACTTAGTGGAATGAAATTTCATGATACCAGTTCCTAGTAAGGGAAAGCAGTACCAGTGTTTGAAGAGAAATTGCATGAAGAAAGGGAGGCACAATGCCAAAAGATGTTCTAGGAAATCAGTGAAACTGTATTATATTAAAAGTAAAAAAGGAAGAGAGGGAAATAAAAATAGTATCAATGGGAAAATGTAGATGCAGCATTCAGATGCAGCATTCAGATGCCGCATTCAGCGACTGGATCAGCAACAAGTTGTTTTGCTGATAGTGGAAGTTGACTATTTCTCACTCAGCGCTCGCTCATCTCTGAGAAGAACAGGTGAAACATTCTCGACTTACCCTACATTTCATTTCACTGCTTGCAGTTAGCTGAATGTGGGCTTAGTTGCTCAGTCGTGTCCTACTCTTTGTGACCCCATAGACTGTAAACTGCGAGGTTCCTCTGTCCATGGAATTCTCCAGGCAAGAATACTAGAATGGGGTTGCTATGCCCTCCTCCAGGGGATCTTCCCAACCCAGGGATCGAACCCTGGTTGCAGGTGGATTCCTTACCATCCGAGCCACCAGGGAAGCCTGTTAAGTCTTGATGTTAAGTTAAGCCGACTCTGTGTGACCCCATAGATGGCAGCCTACCAGGCTCCTCTGTCCCAGGGAGTCTCAAGGCAAGAACACTGGAGTGGGTTGCCATTTCCTTCTCCGATGCATGAAAATGAAAAGTGAAAGTGAAGTCGCTCTGTCGTGTCCAACTCTTTGTGACCCCATGGACTGTAGCCTACCAGGTTCCTCCATCCATGGGATTTTCCAGGCAAGAGTACTGCAGTGGGTTGCCATTTCTTTCACCATTTTCTTTTTGGGATAAACCAGGGAAAGATCTAGTGAACCTGGGTTTCAGCAACACTTTTGGTAAAATCTATGGTTAGCTTTATGAACCAAAGTGCTAAAATGTGGGTAGGATAATAAATTAATATGTTTGTAACCATTTAATCACATGCCAAAGACTGCTACCTAATGAAGCATGGTTTGTCTCTAGAGAATTAACTGGGTTTGTGCTTCTGCCAGTAATCTTATTTTGTTCCATATTTTGAATAATGGCTTTGGTGATGACATAGAAGGCTTCTTGTTTGATTGGTAGATGACAGGAAAAAGGCAGGGAACTCATTTATTTGCTTCTTGATCAGAAAGGTCTGGAACTGTTGCAACCATGGGTCAAATATAATGAAGTAGAATCCAAAATAGATAAATATAAAGTTATACATGTAGGACCTCCAGGTCTCTCTGCTGTAGTACATGATACACAAAATGAAGCTAGACTCTAGCGGCACACTTTTAAAGACTCAATACTCAACTGATTCTGAAAACCCACCATATGTCAATGCTATGCTGCAACTACTAGAAAAACTGTGTGATTCATAGACATTTAAGTAGTATCAGTACCAGTAAGATGACAGATTCACTGTGCACTGTGATGCTCAGATCAAACTCAGAGAATTTTTAATGGTTCATTTTAGAACCCTTGGTTCATTTTAGAATCCATATTTTTAAAAGGCATTGACTAACTGATATATATCTAGAATTACTGTGTGTGACTATAGGAGGAAGAATGTAAAATGGGAGGTGACATGTGTAGTATGATGAAGTTTTGTAGCAACATCAGGAAGATGCTGCTAAAGCTGGAAGGGCTAGAAGAGTGGAGAGGGGCTGTACCTCTTGTCAGAAGCTCTGTGAAGAACTTAAGATTATGAATCCATTTAGGTGCTGGACTAGCAACTTCTGATGTTCTCACAACTCGAAGATTCAGAAATCTCACAAAACACAGCATTGAATGAATGAGTCATGGATTTGCAATTTGATATGAAGATATGAAATATCTTAGGGCTTCCCTGGTGGCTCAGATGGTAAAGTATCTGCCTGCAATGCAGGAGACCCCAGTTTGATCTCTGGATCTGGAAGATCCCCTGGAGAAGGGAATGACTACACACTCCAGTATTCTTGCCTGGAGAATTCCATGGACAGAGGAGCCTGGCAGGCTACAGTCCATGGGATTTCAAAGAGTTGAAGATGACTGAGTGACTAACACACACATAGATATCTTAAAGACAGACACCTTAAAGTATCTTATAAATATCTTAAAGATATGAAGTAAACAGAGAGACCATTTGGCTTGCCAAAAATCCTTGAGTCCAAATCTCTTCTCCGCCAAGTGTTTTACAGTGCCTTTCTACACATCCTGTTTCAAAGCAGTACAAAAAGGAAAAGGTCCTCAGATGGTAATTAGCTTCTGAAGTTTAGTTTGGAGTTTGAATGAGTTTCCTCACTGTCAGGAGGGGCTTTCAGGCTGATACCTGGATCTATCCTGAATATTCTAAATCCTCTGGATGGTTTCAGAGATGACCCCGCTACCCACTTTATTTGACTCTTACTGAGCCCATTCTGTTGACCAAGCCTTGTTAGGTGTGAGGAGTACAAACACTGACCATGCAGACAGTGCAGGAGCTCACAGTTATGTGCAGTTTCTCTGTTGCTTTCATCCATGAACAATCATTTTTTGTAAGCAAGAATCTTTTGGATTGAGATCATCTTCATTCATGATATCTTTTTTTTCAAATTTAAATAATGTTGTTTTGTTTACTTTTTTCTAAAAGAAGCAATGCTTCAGTATATTTTTCCATGTCTGGCTTTTGAATGACTTGTCTGGCTTTTAGTTTGATTTTCACAATCAAGTGTTAGTGTGTCAAAGGCCAGAACTGTTTTTGAATCCTCAGAGCTTGGCACAATATTGGCACAGCTTCGGTACTTAATGAACTCTTGTTGGATTTAAATATTTATTGATGATCAGATCAAAGGACATTATGGGAATATGGCAAATAAATACCACAAGTGATCCTGTATTGGATCCTGGGCCAATAAAAGTGCATTAGAGGGATAGTTGGTGAAGTCTGAAGATGGTCTATCCATTAGATAGTGGTTTAGAATATTTTAATATTAATTTTCTGATTTTGATAGTTGGACTTCAGCTATTAACATTTATTTATATTGTAAATCTATTTCTATTTGGAGGCTCTGGATGATGGGTATAGGGGATCCTTTGTATTGTTTTTGCAAATGGTTTGTATGTTTGAAAAAATAAAATAATAAAAATAAAAGAGAAAAATGTTTTTGATGATGTCTCAGTGGTCATTAACAATAGAACAGGGCAATATAAATTGTGATTTTTCTAAGGCCTGTGTATTTATAAGAGAATAGGAAGTGGTCCTGCATGTGCATAAATTATGATCAAGTTCTAAGGTACTCTTGGTGAACATCACTTGAGATTAGCTGTATCAGATCACAGGAAAGTGATGACTGGGGAGAAGGCCATTTGTCCATCTGAACTTCAAAACTCTTACCAGCCAAACTGATGTGGAATGAATTCTCTGCTTAATTCTATAGAAAGTAGCCTAAAAGATGACTTCAAGCTGACTAGGATTTAATTTTCAATGCTAACCTTCAATTAATTTGTAACTTTTTTGGCACTCAGCTTGCTGGAATGGCTGTAATTATGTTGTTTTCTGAACGGTGAATTCATTCAGGGCATACTCTTCAGACTGTTTATACAGCTGGAAAATAGCAATGGTAATAGATGAGGGGAAAGAAGTTAATAAGGAACTTACTTTAAAAATTCAGTTATCTGTGTGTGTATTTTGAAGTGTCTCACGAGCTATCATTGGTTAGCTTAAACTAAATTTTTCATGGTCGCCATTTTAAATGAGTTAGTAATAAAATTGCTAGATGTTTTAATATTTTAAATGCTATCTTGAGTTTGAATGAATACTTGACGTGGCAAAGGAGGCAACTTAATGCCTTTTTAATACTCAGTTCACCATTTGCTGAAGAAAGCCATGCTGGTTTTCCATTAAGGAAACCAAGCTTGTCATCTACAAATTTCTCCGTGACCAGAGCTGCTCTTAGTGTTTTCTGAAATTCTTTCCATGATAAATTCAAATCCAGAAAGGATGTTTTAGCTGATGAGTCACAAAAGTTGGCTATTGGATGAATGACAAAACTTGCAGAGGAGCTTTTGAGTTTTGCAAGACATCTTCTCACAACCTATCTCCTATTTAGACGAAGAGCACTTTTTAACAGTGCAGATTTCCTTTTGATCATGAACGCGCACGGTGTGGTTTGAAACCTTGCCTTTACCAAATTACTGACACCAGAGTCACCATTTAGAGTAAGGTTGATTCTTTCACTGCCAGTAAAATACAGACTGCTGGACCTGAGACCACGAGTATCTGATTCGGAAAGTCTGGGATGGGGCTGAGAATTAGAACTTTAGTCAGTTCCTGAGTGATGCTACACTGATGCTGCTGGTCCTAGGACCACACTTTGAGAACTGCTGCTCTAAGACAGAGATCAGCAAACTATGGCCCAAGTGCAGCTGGCTGCCAATGTATTTTTGGAAGTAAGAGTTTTATGGGAACACAGCTATGCTCATCTGTACATAGTGTCTGTGGCTGCTTTTGAGCTGCAATAGCAGAGTTGAGTGATTCTAACAGAGACCTGATGGTCTACAAAGCCTAAAATCTTTATTACCCAGTGCTCTATAGGATAACTTGGTTGAATCCTGTCCTGACTTATTTCTCCCAATTCTGTTATCACATGTGACCCAGGTATGAGGTAATAGATAGGGTCAGCTCTGGACAATAGAACAGCTCCCATTGCCTCCCTGTCACTGGCCTTCCTGCCCCTGCTTCCTCTTCATTTGCAGAGATGGCCCTCCCCAATGACTATTAACTTATTCACTTGTTTCCTCCCTAGAGGGTATTTGCATCTTTATGATTCTCTGTCATTACAGGATTAAAAAACCTTCTCCCCAGTGAAATACATTTGCCATATCACAAGCAAAGGGTGAGTTCATTTTGCCCTGGGGAACAGGAGCTTCAGAGCAGGGAGGTATGCCCTCTTGTCAGTCCCACTGTGAGGTGGGCCCCTTGAATGGGCACCCTCCTCTGCCAAAGTGCACTTAGAAGAGAAAGGAGAACTTCTTTTTATTTGTATCAGCGATTTCTCACTGTGGCCTTCGAAGCTGGATCTGAGGCCGTTCCCTCAACACATGAAATCTGTTTTTGACACTGGTGCAGGTTTGAAGGTCTATGTCACAGATGGCCAAATGTTTCTTCCTGACCAAACCAGTCATCATTCCTGCTGTAAACCCGAGGAAGCGTTTATTTCCTGAGGTGGATAACTGAACTGCAGGATGTCTCGACACTCACCATTTCTCTATGTTTCTTGCTTTGTAGTCTACCCACCCAAATGATTTGCATTGCACAGATGTTTTATTTCTTGTGCTGTGCCTTTGTTCCTGAGTCTCTTTTGCCTCGTTTGATTGTCTTCTATTCATGTGGTAATTTCTCTGCATCCTTCATTTAAGTGCTTGCTCCTCCAGGAAGCCCTCCTTGCTTCCCTTAGGAATGTCCATGTGACCTTATTTGTGTTTCCATGATTCCCCAGCACTTCAGCATCATCAAACTTCCCCATTATTGTGTTTTTTTTTTTTTAATTTTTACTGGAGTATAGTTGCCTTACAACGTTGTGTTCATTTCTACAGTACAGCAAAGTGGATCAGCCATATGTATACATATATCCCCTCAGTTTTGGATTTCCCTTCCATAGGTCACCACAAAGCATTGAGTAGCATTCACTATGCCATACAGTAGGTTCTTATTAGTTATCTGCTTTATATATAAGTATCAGTAGTGTATATATGTCAATCCCAGTCTCCCAGTTCATCACCCACTGCGCTCCCCCAGGTATCCATACATTTGTTCTCTGCATCTGTGTTGCTAGTTCTGCTTTGTAAATAAGATTGCTTATACCAATATTTCTCAGATTCCACATATATACATTACTAGATGATATTTACTTTTCTCTTTCTGACTTACTTCACTCTGTATGACAGTCTCGAAGCCTATCCACATCTCTACAGTGACCCCATTGTTTTGTAATCTCGCATCTGTTTCTGTGAATGCACTCATAGCTGGGTCAGTACTTATTTCTTTATGCTTCATCCCTAGCACAATGCTAAATGTAGTTGATATTTGAAGTTGTGTGTTGAATGACTAAATAATTCAGAGATACATTCACATTATGCATGTACCCAGGGAAGTACCTTGATGATAAATATGCTGATATGATGTCCTCAAAATAGAATTAGCAATCTATTATAGTTCCTTCTTCTTCTCCTTTGCCTTGGGAAAACTTCATCTTTTTATCAACATTTAGGAATGTGCTATCTTTCCTGGTGATGAGTTTCCTCATCTGTCAAATGGGTCTAAGCCAACCTATTCTTTATCATCCCAAAAGATTCTTTAAGGATCCTATGAGAATTATGAGAAGACTTAGAGAATCAGAAGCACTGTACCAACCTATGGCATGATTACACACACAGTGTAATGGTGCCATTTAACATTTTCTTATCCTGGGATTCATCTCGACCTTAGGAATTTGTTCTTCAGTCTTAAATTTCATAAACAAAGGTGAAGACTCATTCAATATCCTTTCTTTAGTCTTGGAAAGGAAAGAAGGGGAATGATACATATTTGAATTCTTTGCTTCTTAGAATTGTTAGCAAGTGTGTCTGGAGAGAAGGCAGCTCTCAAGGCCCTGTATTTTAAACATCTGTTTTTAACAGTAGCTTTCTACTTAGAAACACTCATTGCTTTGAAATTTGCAGATTTGCTACAATGGAAGGTCAATAACTCTGCTGTGTTAGAAAGTACATCCCTCTCTGTCTGGTCCCTCTGGGGAGAGGTGATTCATACATCTTTTAAAGCTTGGACTGTTGCATTACCCAGGTGGAAGGGTGACTTTTAGGGCCAGTGAGCATGGAATTTTCTCACTTCATCCCAATTATGGAAACACCAGCACTAAGTAGCACTTTGAAAATTACAGCACTAGGTCCTGTATAGACATGTGGGTGTATATCCCTAAATGAGTAGTATCTGCTCTCTTAAAGTAGACATTTTTCCTCCCTTTCTCACTTTGGGGTCACCTGTACCTTAGCCTCATTAGAAAATCCTAAAATTCCCTTTAGTCCCTGGGTTTCCTCCTTAGTCATTCATTTACTCATTCATGCAACCATAGTTTATTAAATTCTGCCATGTGCCAGGGACTGAACCAAGTGCTGAGGATAAAGCTCTAATCTCCCTCATGGATGAGGTTAAAGGTCTAACAGGAAGGAGATTGCACCTGTAAGCAAGATGATATATGATATAGTTGAAATAAGCACAAAAGGAAATGGGACAAAATGGCAGAACCTGTTTTTAGCTAGGACCTATAAGGGAGGCATGCTTTTTGGAGAGAGGTGATTTTTGGACATCGACTTGGAAAATGAGTTTGCTGGTTGCATAAGAGAAAGAAGAGAGAGCATTTTATGTTGAGGATAGAGTGTATCATCAAAAGGCAGACAGTGTATCTACTCAGGGAAGAATGAATTTGGGGACGCAGAGTGGGAAGAACAAGATGCAGGAAAATTAAACAGAAGCTGGATTTTGGAGGACCTTGAATGCTAATGTTTGATTGTTGTTCTTTAGACAATGGGAAAACATTGAGGAATTTTGAGCTTCATTACAAAACAAAAGTGGGTATTTCATGTGGGATTAGGACATCCAAATACCTCTGAATCCTTTTGATCTTAGACTTGCTCTAGTAACTCTAGGAATTGGTCTCTTAATCTTTCCTCTTATTGCTAATTGTCTCCAGATGAGTTTTAGTGCTTAAAATCTATTTTTTCTGATGTTGGCATTATTAAGATGGGTTCTTGCCATTCCATTCCTTAGGAAATGAATACCTTAATGCTCTTGCACTCTACCTGTTCACTTTAAGTACATTTCCATGTGAAACAAAACCAGAGGGTCTTTGGGGGTAAAGATTAATAGTGCTCACTACATTCAGTTACCCTCTTCGTCCTGGGCCCTCAGGGAATTTTCCCACCTTTGCTTGGCACTAAGTTTGATCCATATACTAGTTCTGGTCAATAGATTATGATGACAAGTGATTAAGTATAAATTTTAAGCTGGTGTCTTTTCCATGTTTGTCCCCTTGCTGACACAACACTGGAGACCCATGTTGAGACGGTAGTGTCAAAAGATGGCAAGAGCCTTCATCAGCTGGATCCTTGAGGAACAGAGGATCTGTTCTATATGGAACCATATGGAACAGAGCTACCTGCTTTCTTGTGGAAGCAAGAACCTTGAATAAACCCTTGTTGTGTTATACCACTGAAATTTTAAAATAAATTTGACTCCACAACTAGTGGAGATGCAGTATTTTTGGGGTCTGAAACTTGTACAGTTTGAGGGGGTGGATGTTTTGTTTACAGAAACAGAAAACAAAAATACCTTACTGTTGGAAATTCAACAAAAGTGATGAAAAGTCATTGTTAGGGTCCTTCCAGGACCTGGGGAGAGGTCTGGATAGCTGAAGGGCCCTGAAACTTAAGCCTCATTAGCTTCACAGTAAATCGCCTCTTCCCCACAGTACAGCCTACTCTGGGACACTTTCCTAGAGACATTTCCATCTAGTCTTTATGTTACATAGTAGAAAGAAAGGCTTTTTTCCCTGATGGGGAAATTTATTCATCTCTGTAAAGGGTAAGGGAGGTTGTCGAGGAGCACTGATGAGTACTCCTATTTTCCTGAAGTCATCACTATGGTAGCATAGGCACATCCTTATCTATATATCAGCCCAATAACATCCTTTGCCTCTTTTTAAAATGAGCATATACACTTTACCAATTGGAGGGGTAGTCTACAGAACACCCCAGCTTTACTTCTACTAACTTTGAGAATTTGCAAACTTCTATCTGAAGCTCTCTATGATTGACAGATCAGTTGATATATCAATTCAGTATTACTTTTTAAACAAATACTCCTTGCTTTTGATACTATGCTATTTGCTGGAGATATGAATAATATAAATATGTTATCATATATTTAATGATATACATTATTAAATATATTAACATATATTTATAATATTAAATATATAATATATTTATAAATATATGTGGTGACTGCACTCTTTGCAGTTAAAAAACCTGGCCAATTCTTTGATCCATTACTAACAGAATTTGTGGAGCCTTAGTGAATTCTTTCTGATTTGGAGGATAAGATTGTCTTAAGCCAAATGGGTTGAATGACCTTTGGCCCTGTCTTACCTACCATTTGAAGCACACAGAGAGAGTAAATTAGGTCATTCAGGAAAAATTGTTACAGCCTCAGGAAGAAAAGTGCTATTTAAATCCAAATCATTAGCACCAATAAATCTAATAATAGACATCTAAATTCATAATGCGTTTGAATAACTCTAAAATAAATATGTGTGGTGATTAAGCGATGCCATAATTGGAACTCTGTAGGAGGAAGTGGGATAAGGGGGAGAAAAAAACATCACTTTTCTTCTTGTCTTTATTAACCACCCAAATTTGGGAAGTGTTACTTGGAAGTGGAATTCTAAGAGTGTCTTTGATTGCAAAGGGCAGGCTAATGAGATCAGCTTCTGTTGAGACATTTTTCCAAGGTGTATGTACCTGTCCTTTGAATCTATTTCTCATTGTTACCATTAAAATTTTTGTCAAATTGCCAAAATCTCATAACCATCAAGTAGCTTTATATGGAATAAAGCACAGAGTTGGGCAGTTTCAGGTAAGCACTGAAATATGAATGGTGGTCATAGATTAGCATTCACTTTTTCTCAAATTTCACGCAGTTTGTAGGCTTCAGTGCTTCATTCTTATGGTGTGATACATAAATGCTCGATCCTAACAGATTTTCTGTTTTTAGTGCCAGCCTTTTTCTCCCCCACCCCAATAAGAGCTATCTTTATGACACCCACATATTTTAAATGAAAGAAAACATAAATACATGCAAAACTGTCATTGGCTTTCAAGGTATTATATAAGAGATTAAATTTTATTATGAGGAGACAACCAGCTAATGGTTTTAGTGGAACACATAAAACCTCATAAAATACAAAAGTTAAATTTTGTCATATAATGGGAATCGGTTAGAGAAACCAACAGTTTCCTTTTCCCCCTGAATAAATTCTAAACAGTCCTTAGAAAATGAATTACCAGACTGCAAATCAAGATGAACTATTTTATAGCCATAAAACTAAAGCTACTTTCAGACCACTTAGTTGGAGGGAGGGAAAAAAGGGAGAGTAACACGTCAACTTGATTGTTGCAGTGCCATTGCCAATGGCATCGATGCTGGGCTCTGCCTCGATTTTAACAGCCTGACCTTGTTTAGAACAACTGAATCCAATCGACAGGCCTCCCTCACAATACCCACCCATAATAGAAGGCACAGCCCCTCCGAGAGGCTGTTCAGCTGGAGCTTTGCCAATTGAAGTAATTACGAGATGAAACTATTTAATTTTGACTAAAATACTCTCACCAGGTTCTTGCAAACGGTGTGTCTTATATCTTGTTGGAGCAATTTTATATCATGCCTTTAAAGTACAGTAATGGCCCCTTGCATTGACAGAATCCCCATAAAGGGAGAGGACCAGGACCTGGCTCATGAAGTAGTATTGATTTTCTGAGTTCCTGCTCTAGTTGCCAAAGATACAGCACTGTTGTTAGGGAGAGGAGATGCCTTGGCCTTCAATATCACAGGAGGGTTCCTGGGTAAGCAGAGGCATCAGGAGTTCCCGGTGATAAGTAATGTATTTGGGTGATAACTGCCTCTATTACTTGGTTAGTTTTAAAGTGACTCAGCGCTTGTTCGTCCCAAACGCTCCTCCCTGTGGCCGGCGGCTCTGGCAGACTGTTCTATTTACAAACAGTGCCCCAACTCCAAGAGAGTGCCCCTTGAGGGTTCATTTACATGACTGATTTATTTGAGGCAGATTTTTCTAACTTTTAATCACTGAGGACAATGAACAGATTCAATGTCTAGCTAGAGTGATGGCTTCAATTTGTTGCTTAAAGAGAGCTTAAATGTGTCTGCAGATCCGTAACTATATCTAATACAGGCTAAGTTGGTTTTGAGTCGCTTCTAGTAAGACCACGTGAGAAAGATTTATAACCTTGAGCAGAGCACTGCAGATGTCATTACAGACAGCAGGAGAGGGAAGCCGAGCATCATCAGGTGCTGGCAAGTACGCATTTCCATTGAACGCCCTCAATGCAGATGACTTCATCTGTGCTGTTTCTTCAGTCGTACGTTGATAAACTGCACAGTGTCTAATGCTGAATAAAGATGGATCTTTGGTGATTTTCAAGGAAAATCGCAAGTTATGTTTTTTAATCTGTTGAGAATATGAATATCAATATTCAACATCTTTTTTTTTTTCTTTTTGGTAGTAGTGGTGGGAGGGAGCGTGTTATAAAGATGGAAGTAATGGGAATGTTGTTACATTGACCTGAGTTTTGATTGAAATATGTTTTGGAGGAAGCTTAAAATGATGATGGGAGGTTTGGAACAGTGGAGCCAGAATGAAGTCTCTTTGGCAGAAAACCATGCAGTATGTACCCTGACTCTAATCCCCAGAGGCCCCAACATGAATTACTTATGAGAGAAAACAAGAGGGAGGCAGAAGCACATGTGGTCACTCCTCACTCAAAAGGCAGGGAAAACCAATCAGAAGAGTGGGGCAACCAATTTCAACCTTTCCCAGTTAATTAAGAAGATGTCAACCCATTAGCTTCTCTTTCCACTTTGTTCCAGCAAACAGGAGGAGCTGGCAAGTTGGCCATGAGCAGGTGTTCATGTTGTACACTGTTCATTTTTAGAGATGTTGCTAAAGTAACAGGGCTCTTTGTTGGAATAACTGTGTTTAGTAAAGGGGGTACTATCTGCCTCATCTCTGTGAGCAGCACCACTGGACTAATGCAGTGTCAGCCAGCTGGGCAGAGTGCAGTGGCCTCAGAGAAGAGAAGCTATGTCATGAGAAGATGGTCCTACCTCCACCTCCCCATCCTCACTTCAGACTGTTAGAGAGAACAGTCTGGGGAGAGAGCAACTTGGAATCCTGTTTGAGATGAAAACTTTAAAATAAAATAGGAGTGAGTTTTAAATGAGACCGTTCTAACTACAAAAGGGGACTGGAGACTTAAGAGTGACATATTAATTATGAGAAGCAGGGGGAAGGGAAGTTGAACATACTCAAGTTGGGGAGCAGCTGTAGAAAAAAAAATTAAACAGTTTTATGTTTACACTGCAATAATTTGCTATTCTTCGATAAACTCGTACATATAAAATGAAAAGCTTACTGCTCTTCTTCCCTGCAGTCTTAGAATGTTTTCTTGCAGGTCAAAATACATACTGATTTTCTCAAGAGTCTAAACAAAGTTACTTGCCTAGAAATCAGTTTTAGTCAACTTTGTGCTCCATTTCCAGTCAAGAGGCTTCTGCTAGTCCTGAGCCTGCTCTGTGCCCAGTTTCCAGGGATGGGCTCTCCCCTTCTCCTGTGTCTGATATGTTTTCTACACCTTAAGACCCGTACAACCATGACCCTAGCTTACCCTCAATAATTGTCTTAGCATCCATCTCTTCCCTGAGTTTTATTTAATCTGCTGCCAACAGTTTAAGGGTTTGTTGAGGTTCAAGTGGAAAGGCCCTCAAGCTAATTGGCCTAGGGAATGTTCTGGGGCAGGACCACTGGGAGCATCATTGCTTGGGCAGCAGCTCCCCGCCCCCCACCCACCCCAGGACACTGTGTACTCTTATTTCAAGAGGATGGAGGCCTCTTTGAAAAGCCCACACCACCCAACCCTTACCAATCAGTTATGCTGTCATTCGTGAGTACAATTCTGTTCTGGTTCTAAATGTTCTGTCATCTTAGATGGACGATCTAAGGATAGTTAAGGGTCCATTAGCCTGGGGCGGATGAGGAGGTGGTGCCCTCTGGAACTTGATGGAGGTCAGTTAAGGACAAATGAAAGATAACGCTAATTCACATAGTGGGTAATAAAATGAGGGACCTCATTATCCTAAAAGGTGATACTGGTAGGAAATATAAATGGATTTTAAAAGGGTTTGGACAAATTTATGAATGACAGATTTGTAAATGGTTCTAAAGAAAAGTGGGATGCAGTCAGTCTTTGAGGTGGATGTCAGAGAGGATATGCATGCCTTCTTGGGCCCTGCCCCTTAGAGCTTCTTTGGGTAATAGGACCCTGAGTTGACAGGGACAAAAGCATGGGTGGTCAGTTTATTCCCAGCTCAGAAACACACAGGCATAAGAATGGTCTAGGGGGGACGGTTGGAGCCACACCACTCTCCAACTAGTGGCCTTGGGAAAAGTATCTGAGAATATGGAATGCACTCAAAAATAGCAAGTATTATTATTATAAGTAAATGTAGAAATTAAAATGATGCACTTTGCTACTTTCTGAGCACTGCCCTGGTGTTGGGCAAGTGGCTTCATTGCATCATTGGATATTTTTTTTTGTATATAGAGCTGCATAGTTTTAGAACATTACCCATGGAATCTGGATGAACAGAAGTTACTTTAAAGAGGTTAATTCTAAGAGTAGTCTTAGGTATTGTGATTTCTTGATATAATTTAGGGACTATGAGAAGTTTTAGGTGCCTATACCCCAGCCTCATACCTGCTATCTTTTTAAAATATTTATTTTTATTTATGTATTTTATTTGGTTGCACTGGGTCTTAGTTGCAGCAGATGGGATCTTAGATCTTCATTGCAGCAGCATGCAAGGTCTTTCTTTAAAATTTATTTTTAATTGGAGGAGAATTGCTTTAAAATGTTGTCTTGGTTTCCGCCATACAACAACATGAATTAGCCATATGTATACATGTATCACCCTCCTCTTGAACCTCCCTCCCCTTCCCTCCATCCCAACCCTCTAGGTCATCACAGAGCACCGACCTGAGCTCCCTATGTTTTACAGCACCTTCCCACTAGCTATCTATTTTACATATAATAATGTGTATGTTTAAATGCTACTCTCTCATTTTTTCCCACCCTGTCCTTCCCCTGTTATGTCCACAAGTCTGTTCTGTATGTGGGATCTGTAGTTGTAGCATACAAATGCTTAGTTGTGGCATGTGGGATCTAGTTTCCTAGCCAGAGATCTAACTCGGATCCCTGCATTGGGAGCGTGGAGTCTTGGCCACTGGACCACCAGAGAAGTTCGTTCCCTCCCTCCCTCTTATCTTTTTGCTTAATTTCAGTTCTGGAGGGCAAGACTCCCTACAGCTCTGAAAGTTTTCCAATCTCCTCTTTGAGGCAAGAAAAGATATATTTAATGATAGTCTGTCTATATCATCATGACTTCCCAGGTGGCAGAATGGTAAAGAATCCATCTGCCAATGCAGGAGATGCAAGAGACATAGGTTTGATGCCTGGGTTGGAAAGATTCCCTGGAGGAGGAAATGGCAACCCACTCCAGTCTTCTTGCCTGGAAACTTCCATGGACAGAGGAGGAGCCTGGCTGGCTGCAGTCCCTGTGGTCTCCAAGAGTTGGACACGACTGAACACGCATGCACTACAGTGCTATTCCATCACATCCTCTACTACTTTGCCTAAGAGTTTGAACTTTGAGAAGTTTACCAAGAAAAAAGTCTTTGTGTTGCTAAGAATGGTGAGATTTAGGGTTAGGTGATGCTTGTAGACAGGAAAATATTTTGAGGAACCCTATTTCTGGAAAAGACAAACTCCTTTGTACCTATTATTGAAAAGAATTGAGAGAAAATAGTCACAAGTTCTGCATAATGAAAAACACATAAAATTAGAGTTTTACCGTGGGAGCCAAAGAATGAAAGGGGAAGGAGACTTTTGCCTAGATGACTAATGAAAGAAATGACTGGTGAGAAATTTCCTGGAACAGGGATGGCCAAGGTACTTGAAGATAAATGATATTTGATTTTTAAGTTTAGTTTCTTTCTATTTTGTGCTGATGATTATCTGTTATACTCTACCCAAACTATGAATTAAAGTTAGTTACATGCAATAGCTTTGTCCTGGTGGTGCTTTGGGGAGGCAAAGAGGGAAGGGGAAATGATGCCCGTGGATAAAGTGACCAAGGGAAGCTGAGTTACTTCAGGAGACAGGTCCCTAAGAGGGAAGAACCCAGTGGGAGTGATTAGAAAGGAAAGATCTTCCTTTTCTGGAAACTTTCAAATGTATCAGGCACTGCACTACCTCTGCCATGTGTGGGACTGGGCTTGAGTCATTTCTTCAGGAAATGTAAAGAAAGTGTGGCCCTAGAAGATAGGAGGGCTTGGGACAGTTGGATTATATGGTAGTTATCAATTGAAGTCCATTTAAATGAACATGAGTGGAAGAACCCAAAGATGGCAATCTGTGTTACTTTCATTGCTGTCAATTATGGAGACTCAGACCAAAGCGGGGGCAGGGGGAGAGGGGGGACACTAGTCAAATATGTGCACAGTGCTTGAAACTTTACAAAACATTTTCACTTCTGTTATTCACTTGACTCTCCATCATTCAGTGAACTAGGTAGAAAATTATAGACACTATTTTTCTCCAAATTTAGGTACCCAGACATCTCATCATTCAAGAGTTTATGCATTACTGTGTACAGGTAATGCCTTGGATATTGTTAAGGGTTAAACACCTGATTCATAGTTGGTGAGAAAACCCACACAGACTGAAATGTGGGTTTTGTTACAATTTATGAACCCTGGTATTCAACATTAATACAGAAAATGTTGAGCGGACATTTACCGAACTGAATGCTCAGGTCTCTGGTATCTTGAACACACAGAACAATATGTAAAGTAATAGCACGAACAAACAGCTTAGAAAAAGCAAAGCAAGGTATCTTTGTAATTCCTGAAAAGGATTTACAACCTATATAAACTTGAATCATAAACCTATTGGCAAATAGTTCCAAGCTCTTTCAGGAAGATGTTTTGTTTATATGTGAGAAGTAAAACCTCAGGATAAGACAGATGGTCAACAACAAAAAAGAAGATTCACATTACTCAGAACACATAATACCATGGTCAGTGATGATCCTGGCATTTTAGTTATAGACATTTGATTTTCATTTCCTCAGCACCTGTGCTCACTTTTGAGGGGCAGGGTGTGCCAATAATCCTCTCAGTTTTTAGGTTATATGTCCTGATGGGAGGCCTTCTCCATAAAATAGTGTACACATTCCTCTCTTAAATTTCTACTTTAGGCCCTCTGGAAAGTCAGCTTCTATCCATCCAAAGGAACATGAAGTGATAACTAAAGATGTCTAACCCAAGCTTTGCTGCTTACTAGCTGAGTGGACTTGAGCAAGTTGTTTATGTTGATTATTCATTCAATCAGTAGATATTTATTGATTTCCTGTCACATTAAAAACACTTTATCTGCCACAATGACCTGTATGAATATGAGAAAGTGAAACTGCTTGCCCTCAAGTAGCTTACCATTTAGCAGTGTGTTCAGTCACTTCTATCATGTCTGAGTCTTTGTGACCCTATGGACTGTAGCCCGCCAGGCTCCTCTGTCCATGGTATTTTCCTGGCAAGAATACTGGAATGGATTGCCATTTCCTTCTCCGGGGGATTCTCCCAACCCAGGGATGGAACCCAAGTCTCCCTGCGTCTCCAGTATTGCAAACAGATTGTTTACCGCTGAGCCACTGGGGAAGCCCATTTAGCAGACTTGAACTCAAACAGGAAGCCAAAACAGGGAAAAAGAGCTGAGAACAGCATCTGGCATTCAGAAAGTCCTCTAAATAATACATCTACTGAATAAAAGGAAACAAAAAATGCATGAAAGCAACAAGAAAGAATGCACATTTGCACATCTTTCATGTTGGTGTATATCCACTCAAACTATTTTCCATGTACATAGAAGCATATATATAGATGGGCTTATACTATGCATACTATTTTACAACATGTGTTTTTTCTTCTTAATAACATACATAGTAAACATTATTTGACACTAGCTTTAATTAATACTTTCTTGTCAGTTAATCATGTTAGGATTTCCAAAAACTTCCTATCGTGAGGCAAATTGCAGAATCTGTAATAAACATCCTTTTATTTTCCTATCCTCTATACTTTCACAGGTCACATTTCACATTAGCTGTCTATGCACATTTTATTTAGTCATACATGTCTTTTATTTTTATCTTACATAAATAGGATACATAGGTATTATATAAAATGCATATTATATATGTGTGTTATATAATAGCTTCATATATGTGTGTACATAGATATATATATGAAATGTGCTTTTTAAGCATTATGTTATTGACACCCTTCAGGTCAATAGGACTTGAGTATTATTAATTATATACCATGTCATGACATGATGATACAAGTTTATTCAGTCATCCCACCCTCAATCCACCGTGAACATTCAGATTCCATCCACTTTCTTAAGAATGAGTTTAAAACAATTTTCAAAAAAAAAAAAAGTTCATGAAATGTATCTATCTCTGTAGACTGAAGTTTCTATAGGACAGATTCCCAGGAGAACAATTGTTGAGACAAAGGTCTGTTTATTTTTAATAAATATTGACAGAGTGTTATCCCCCAAAGTGTAGCAATTCATATTTCATTAGCCACATAGAAAAGGGCACTCTTGGGACTTCCCTGGTTAGTCCAGTGGTTAGAACTTCCCATTTCTACTGCAGGGGCATGGGTTCAGTCCCTGGTTGAGGAACTAAGATCCTGCATGCCATGCACAGTGGCCAAAATAAAATTTATAAATAATACTTAAAAAAGAGGTCACTTTCACCTCTATCCATAGCAGCATGATGCTCTGAGTGAGTGTGAACTTTCAGGCACCCTCTTGCCCTCTCAGTTAGGCACAGAGATGACCTTTACCTGGCATTGAAGACCCTCCATGATATGAAGTCAACTCAACTTTGGGATTTTATTCCTCATTACTGTTCTGGCCTGCAGAAACCCTTACTTTAGCCAACATGGCTGCATAGTTTCTGAAATGAAACCTGTCTTTTCTTATTTTTTCACCATTGCTCCAGTCTACTCTGCCATCTCTATGTGGATTTGCCTTCCATCCCACCACCTACCTTTCTCTTGCTGGTAAACTTCTCCCTGTTTTTCATGCTCTGCATTCATTCTGCCTCAATCCTTGAACCTTCAACCAGCTCCATCCCTCTCCATTGTTTAGCAGACCTCATGTTTTATTCATGTCTGTTTTGTTACACTTCTGTACAATGCCTTGTATCTTATACAGTTCCTTGTGTAGTTTCTTGTACTCAATAGTAAGATTTTGAAGACAGAGGATCTCTTTATTAATGTTTTTCTTAGTGATACTTAAATTTTCCATCAATTGAATTAAGGGGATTAATGAAAGAGATATCACAGTATACTTGGTGAGTGTAGGGAACAAGGCAGAGGAAGCATTCAATCGGGTGGAAAGGGAGGCGGGAGGGGGAATCGGGATGGGGAACACATGTAAATCCATGGCTGATTCATGTCATGTATGACAAAAACCACTACAATATTGTAAAGCAATTAGCCTCCAACTAATAAAAATAAATGAAAAATAATAATAATAATAATATGCTACCTGAGCATGGGGGTTCCTTTCTCTAGAAATCAGTGTCAAAGGGAGAATCTAGTTTGGAGAAGATAATGCAGTTGAACAGAATTCATTTTAGGTCAGTATGATTGGTATATCTGTATGGTAGTTTAAAATAAGGAGGTGACTGCATGCAGTTATGACTTTAGTAAAAGTTGGAACTGGGAATACAGATGTAGACTTTCCTCAATTTATTTCATATGCTTTTATTTTGAAGTTGAAGTGAGGTAACACATGGATAATAAATAGGAGAAATTTGTTCTTTTCTATATGGGAACACTAGCCACAGTGGAATTGACTGTTAAAAAATTAGCCAAAAGGTTTCAACTTCTTTGTACAGAGATCACAGATTTCAGAAGCCTAGTTTTGTCAAGTAAGGCAAATTGGTGATGGCCACACTTCTGGTGTGTGTGTGTGTGATATTACTCTTAGTTCTGTCCAGAGCTAGAGGACATTCAGCAGCTGGCCCATAACTGTCTTTCTAGTTATCAAAATAATGAAATCACCCCTACTGAATATTCAATCATTTCTGCCCCATATCCCATAAGCACCTCTTGCCATCATTCTGGTGGTTCTAACCCTTCTCTTAAAACCACTTTTTTTCTCCTACTGGCCCCTCTCCCCCAATTTTCTCAAGACCTGGCAAGTACAGTGTTAACAACTGACAAGGTGGAACCCTCTGGGACCCTGCTGTAACTCTGGGGCTGGTCACATCTATGCACAACTGTGTCACCCTCAGAAGCTTGCCTATAATGCCTTTGAATCCATGCAAACCGTGATCCAGGCTCCTCCTCTCTTATTTGAACAAGGAATTATTCATTTGTCCATCTGAATATGAACCTTCTTCATCCATGAAGCACCACTCAGTCTTGACAGATCATTAATACCTTTAACCAGAGCTGCAAAAAGATTTTGGAGAATAGGTTCATTGGGCATATTGTGAAGAGAATTTGTCTCAGAGCAGACAGATACAAGCAAGCGTGTTTGTTTCAATATTTGCATTTAAAACTGTTGAAGGCAACTTAGTGACAGATCAGATAATGCTGCAATCCCACTCATGAGTTTAAATCTGATTTGTTTTAGTATGATTTTTACCAAGGAAGGCACTGAGGGAGGCTCTGTGCCACTGCGATTGCTGGTGTTATTTAACTCATCTATTCTTTCTTATAAAAAAGCTGAAGAAATAAAAAACTATTGATCTTTATTTATTGACTTCCTTTTGAGTTTAGTGAAAGTTGACACAAATCAATCACAATACAGTTAAATGGATGATACAGTGTAACATGACCTGGGATTGCAAGTGGAGTTTTAATTACAAGAAAGTTAACATTTTCCCATATGCAAATTGGGTTGGGATGGGGATTTTCTGATTATTTAAGGACACTGGCAGTGCAGGTAACAGACTTCCTGCCATCTTCGCACATTCTTCGGCAAAGTTTCCAGCCGCCTTTAGAAGGTCAGGGAAAGGAGAGGCTAGAGAGACGTCACTTGAGCCATTTCTCAAATTTCTCATTAAATCTGGGCCCTGTTTCTCTTTGGCGATCTTAAGTGAGATTAATACTCAACATTGTTAAGAGGGAGAGAAGGGAGACACATCAGAGGTGGTGAGAAGCAGCCTGGACAAAGCAGTGGTTCAGCCTTAAGCTCCACTGTACACGTCTACCCCTTATGCCAGGTCACAGAGTAATTTTCCATCTGTCTTCTTCTCCCATCACTTTCCTGTTTCTAACTCATAAAGAAAAAAAATCCCCTTTGGAATAAGATAAGGTTTCCAATGGAAGAGTCCTCCTCTCTTCTTCTAAATTTAACTCAGGACCAAAATGCTCATGTAGGAAAGTCATCTGGCTGTCAACAGTTGTCTCTGTCTGTTATGCAAATGAAGATGATATTCAGTTCAGTTCAGTTCGCGCACTCAGTCATGTCCTACTCTTTGTGACCCAGTGGACTGCAGCATGCCAGGCTTCCCTGTCCATCACCAACTCCCGGAGCTTGCTCAAACTCATGTCCATTGAGTCGGTGATGCCATCCAACCATCTCATCCTCTGTAGTCCCCTTCTCCACCTGCCTTCAATCTTTCCCAGCATCAGGGTCTTTTCCAAGGAGCCAGTTCTTTGCATCAGGTGGCCAAAATATTGTCATGTCAGCTTCAACATCAGTCCTTCCAATGAGTATTCAGGGCTGATTTCCTTTAGGATTCACTGGTTTGATCTCCTTGCAGTCCAAGGGACTCCCAAGAGTCTTCTCCAACACCACAGTTCAAAAGTATCAATTCTTCAGTGCTCAGCTTTCTGTAATTAGCAGTTCAGATGCTGTGCCTTATTGCTCTAACAGTGGGAATGTTTTTGCCCCGAATCACCCACACGTTCTCATATCAGGCCACACTGTGTGTGTGTGTGTGTGTGTGTATGTGATAGTCACTCAGTCATGTCCAACTGTTTGCAACCCTATGGACTGTAGCTTGCCAGGTTCCTCTGTCCATGGGATTCTCCAGACAAGAATACTGGGATAGGTAGAGCCATTCCCTTCTCCAGGGATTTTTCCTGACCCAGGGTTCGAACTCAGATTGATTGCAGAGGGATTCTTTATTGTGTGAACCACGAGGGAAGCCTAATATCAAATCTCAACTAGCATTAAGCAGTTAGTGGAAAGCAGTAGCTATCTATTGTGGAGACTGAAGCATAAATGCCATTGCCTACTTAGACTAGTGTTCTAAAGCAGACCCACCAAGCACCGTGGTCCTCCAATGGATGTCTGTTTCAGTGACTGCAGTCCCTATGGCTACTCCTATTAGTTGTGTGTCCAGGTAGATTGAAATTGAAGTTTTTATAGCCTCACAGGAGAGAATTATGAATCCTTTGTTGTTCATGCATAAAATAGTAACATGTATGTCTTTTGTATTTGATTTTAATCCCTCAGATTTCATGTTTTAAAGTCAATAGCAGACTTTGAGAAAAGTATATGGCCCTGCTTTAATGAGATTTAAAAGCCTGCAATATTTTTGCTGATGCCTAGAAACAAGTTTTCCAACCTGTGTATGGGCTTTTCTGTACCCCAGTGCCTCCACAAAAATCAGAGCTGACAGAAACTGTCTGTGTGCTTATACAAAGGTGAAAGAAATAGGACTGTGTCTCAGGGAATAAATGTTTCTTTGCTTTCCTTTCCTTTTTCAGTTGGTCGTCATTAATTTTAAACTTTCCTAGCATTTTCTAGGCAATAAGAATAGGGAAGGGAGGGGCCCCTGGAAGGGAATTCTGGTCATTTTTACAAAGTGTTCTCAACTGGTTGTCCATTTTGAATGCAGCCTGCCTGCATAAAAAGAGATCACCACCATCTTTCACATTCAAAGACAATTGATGGTTGGTCCAAACGGAGGAAATAAGGGTCACAGCAATTGACCTTATTTCAGTAAGAGTTAATGGGATTCTGGCGCTCCTAATGCTACATAAAAATACTAAATTTTGTGCAACAGTAAGCTTAAGGTGTGCACCTATATCGTCAGAAAAAATAAAAGAACCAATCTCTTTGGGAAGACTAGAAATCTAGGATGGCTAACTTCTTTTTAGTGGATGGTAACGTCAAGCTTCTCAGTGTCGTCCACTTAAGAGGTTTATTGCGAAGCTCACGGTACTCCTGGGTAAGGAGTGAGAGTGAGGAGAATGTCTGGAGCAAGAGAAAATCGTTTCTTAGGAAATACCAATGCTTAGAGATGTTTGGGGATTCCTGCTTCGTGTAGATATAAAAGGAAATCATGGAACTCTTCTGCTTCTTGATTTGTTATTTTTCTTCAGATTCTTTTTTTTTTTTTTTGATTGAGTGTACACGAGCCAGTATTTGCTGTGCATTCATCAAATGTTGATGAATAGTGTATTAATTAGAATTAGGTTCAGCTGCTAGTAACAGAAAAAAGAATGGTAGTGGCTTAGGGGAAATACATGCTTATTTCTCTTTGACATATTACTCCAGAGGAATGAAGTTTAGGGCTATATGACTGTTCTGTTCTTTCGTGGTCCTTCCAATTCCCCACTTCACCCCACCTTGGCTGGAGTTCTCAACTCACGCTCTCCTGAGGCATTGGCAGGACAGGCAGCAAGATAGAGGATAAAACAAAGGGAAGCTCTCTCTCTCTCTCTCTCTCTCTCTCTCTCTGCAGGATTCTTTAATATGGCAGAGAGATATTTTCACTTCTTTTCCAATGACTGGAACTTCGTCAGCTGGCCAGCTTTACTGCTGAGACACTTTGAAATGTAAGCTTAGTTTTCTGTGGAGTCCTGGCTGACCACTCTGCTACTGTGTAAACATGGGAGAACAGATATTGGGGTACAACTAGCATTCTCTTTCACATGTCATTTCCCTGATTGGGACACAAAAAACATAGGTGAGGGCATGTAGGGAAATCCCACTCTGTATTTCTTCAAAGAATGCTTAGGGAAACATGGTAGAACTACCAAACATACATACCATTAGCTACCTGAAATGCCAAATAAGTAACCATTCTATTTGTTCCATGTCAGTGTAAAATTGTAATGTCATCAAGAGGGAAAATACTAAACCAAAGAAAGCTGTAAAGCTTTGGTGCTTAAGCAATGCATTTTATTGTACCAGATTAATGTTCTGCACCCCTCCCCTGAATGTGTTTATTTATATCAAAATTTCCCCTGACTATGTCACTTTGGGCACAAATATTGTATTCTCTTTCAGTAGTTCCAAATTTTGGCCACTGTTACCTGTGGTTTTATTCATGCTACCTGTGATTATTTGAAAAATATCAACATATTTTTGTTTAGTTCTCCCTCGTAATCTTTTGGTGCCAATGTCTCTCACTCAGAGTTTATCCACTCCTTTTGATCCAGTCTCTTTCACAACTAAATCAGAAATCCTTGTACCACATTGAATAAACTAGATAAATATCATCTGTGGTGTTCCATAGTCCGGAGAAACAGCCAAAACAGGTAGATCAGAACCATGGACAGCAGCAAACACCCCCACCTGCCACCCCCCGCCCCACACCCCTGCAACCATGCTTCATTCCCAGCCTAATCCCACATTCCCACAAGAGCTTTGTTTATGTCTATAAATGTTGCCCTAACCTTGAGGCCACAGAAATTCAAGAGAGAGAATTTGGAAGGGAGAACCCTGGAGGAAAAGTCAAGGGTGACCTACATACATTTGTACCCAGTCCCCTTTCCCCTCACACACACTTCACCAACCAGAGTAGTTTCTTTCCTAAGCTCTTCCAACCCATAACTAATTTTTAACATCTACCTCTATTACCACAGAGTGTATAGATTGTGAAACGTATAATAAACATAAGATGGTATCTCATAATTTGTCCAGGCTAAATTTATTTTCAACATCTTAATGGTTTTAGCTTTGTTTTCGATTCAAATGAAAGCAAAACATAATTCAAAATATTTGATATGTTAGCAAGATTAATTAAGAGGAATGCCTGGACTCCTGAGTCACTGGGGCCTCTCTGAGGCTACTCACCTCAGATACAACTTTTCCTAGTGATTCTGACTCATTCCTTCTTCCTTACATTCGTTCTTTATGTAGTGATGCTAAAGAGCAAGTCCTTTATTTTGTAGATAACTAATTTAAAGCTTAGAAAAATCATGAGTTAAAGGTCAAATGGGAGATTAGTGACACATTTAGGCATGAATTCCTTGTTTTCTGACCCCAAACCCACCATTACTCTAACCTAGTTGACACATCACTTCTTTGGGACATGAACATTAATCAGGTATAAGGTGGCTATAAAACATGTAGTTTACGATCACTTTGAAAAATGTCTAGCTCAGCTACCTCTCTGACAAACTTTGCAAACACATGATTGCTTTAACTCTGTTATTCTATTTCGTACATAATCCTTTGAAAGTAGAACTCTTTAGTATCACGTTCTGTTTATGCTTAGTAGTGGGATGCTGATGAACCATGAACCAAATGTATCCCTGGAACAGGGAGCTCTCATTCAGGTGTCATGAGTCAGAGCACAGTGCGTAAGAGCTCCCTCCCTGGACTGTCTCACTGGATGTTCGCCTTAGCTGGTGGTAATCTGTGGCAGCGTGGGACTGTAGCAACATGCAACTGTAGCACTGTGCTCATCCCTACTCTGAAAGTGACCTAATAGGGTCTTTTTGTAAATTTTCCAATTTGGAAAATTCCCAAATGGGGGACTCCAGTAGGCATGTTTTCAGGAGTAAAATTTAAGATCATTGAAAACATAACACAGTCATTTTATTCTTTTTTTTTTTAATTCAATGCAGTGCTCTGGGTCTCTGGTTTGTTTTCTTATTTGAGACTCATTTTTGTTGTTTTTCTCCTATCTCACTGAGGGCCATATCTAACCACATCCACCAGACTTCATAAGAATGCTGAGTTGTCATGCAGGAGTTTTACCTCACACTGGGGAGATATTAGTTGATAAGATCCACCTTGTTCAGATTTATTGCTTTAGCATATTTCATGCTAAAAATATTTTTCTACCATCTGCTAAGATTAGCACTCTAGTGGTATAATAAATTTACTCACCCTGTTTCTGTGATGTAGTTTGGAACCAACTTTATACTTTATTCGGCCTAATTGAAAATAGGATAAGATAAATGATGCACTTTGAATTTCTCTCTCAGACATACCATTGTTCATTACTTCAACAGAAAATGAGCACATCTGATTGTAATTTTAGTGGTTCAGTGAAACAAAAGTTCCCATGGCAAAAATACAGCATTAGCTATTGTCATCATTCAGTAGAGTCTTGGAAAAAACATTCAATGTTGTTTTGCCCTCTAATGAAATATTGTTTGTCATTTAAATACAAAACTGGTGGCCATCTTTCTAAAATATTGTGAAGACAAATATATTTCAGTGAAGATATGGGACTTAGTATTCATTTACATCTGAGGTTCAAACTTAACACCAAATTTAGAATTTGATATATTCTGGGCTTAGTTGTACATTTGGATTCCCTTCTTTTATTCAGTTGTCTCAAGTTGTTTTGACCATTTTGAAAGATAAAAAGAATATGGAAGGTGTTTATTATGTGTTAGACTGTTACGGATCCCTTTCCTCCAACTTTGATCCTGAACTTGACCATGAGAATTGCTTTGGCCAAGAGGACATCAATAAATGTGATACAAGCAGAGGTTTTTAAAAGTGCTTTCAGATTAGGACTTAGAATGCAGTTCCATGATAAGGATCTGTGGCCAGCCTACTCAAGAGAGGTGACTCAGATGACAGGCAGCATCGGCCTGTAGACAAGTGGCTGGGGACATCTCAGGTCATCCTTTACTGAGTCACCAGACAGCTATAGTTATGCAAGTGATCCCTCGTAAGACCAGTGGAAGAACTGTCTAGTTGAGTTTAGTCTAGATTGTTGACCCAGGGAATCATAAAGAAATAAAGTTGTTTTTACTTTTTTTTTATTTTTGACTTAATTTTTTCAGTTTTTGACATTGTGGTAAAATACACATAAAATGTTTTAAAAATTTAATTCACAACTTTATGAGATGTTTTTCTATGCACAAATAAATGATAGAATACATGAAACATAAATCCTCCTTTACTGTCAATAAATGCAGAACTTTGTGATTAGCCTCAGGAATGATGGATAGACTAAAGCCTTGATTAAGGGAAAGTGATGGCTGAATGGAAGTTGCTAAGGAGACTATGAAATATCTATTAGAAGATCAGGATAAGAAAAATTGGGAAGCATGTTATTGCTTGTTACTGTTGTAAGCAATACGTGCCTTAGTTCCCTGTCTGTGAAAATGGGTATAGTAAGGGTGCCTATATGATGAAGACTGAATAATCTATATAAAGCACTCAAACAGGACTTGGTGTGGAGTAAGCATGCAATACATAAAAACTTATCATCCTATGTATGTTGTTCATTCGCTAAGTGGTGTCTGACTCTTTGCAACCCCCTGGACTATACAGTCCATGGAATTCTCCAGGCCAGAATACTGGAGTGGGTAGCCTTTCCCTTTTCGAAGGGATCTTCCCAACCCTGGGATCAAACTGTGGTCTCCTGCATTGCAGGCAGATTCTTTTCTTTTTTCTTTTTTTCTTTTTTCATTTATTTTTATTAGTTGGAGGCTAATTACTTTACAATATTGTAGTGGTTTTTGCCATACACTGACATGAATCAGCCATGGATTTACATGTGTTCCCCATCCCGATCCCCCCTCCCGCCTCCCTCCCCATCCGATTCTTTACCAGCTGAGCCACAAGGGAAGCCCAAGAATCCTGGAGTGGGTAGCCTATCCCTTCTCCAGGGGATCTTCCCAACCCAGGGATCGAACACTAGTTCTCCCATTTTTCAGGCAGATTCTTTACCCGCTGACCCACAGGGGAAACCCAATTTGAGCTTGAGTGTCTGAGCATAGGCATGTTCAGTGTGTAAAGGAGTCTTCCTCTGCATTTCAGCAGGAATGATGTATTTATTTGCCAAAAGGTGTACTGTGTTCTGAGTATGAATCATGAATGGGCAGCCCATGTTTAAGAGACGGAAAAAGTTGTCTTGATTCTTTGACCAGAGCCTTGAGTCTCTACTGAAATGCCTCAATACTTGGTGATTCTCCCCCTCCCTCCCTCTCTTCCTTCCTTCATTTCTTCCTTTGTTACTTCCTCATTTCCTTCCCTTCTTTCTTCCTACTTTCCTGCCTCCCCTCGCTCTTTTCTTACTTCTTTCTTCCTTTATTTGCAAGTATGCTTAACTGAGAGAGAAGAGGTATTTATGTTTATTAGAATGTTATCTTCTATAACATTCATATAAACTCATCTTTGTTAGTTTCTCAGTCATTAGAAAGTGAAAGCAACATCTTTAACCTTTGTATCCCTTTTCTTCACTCTCTGTACAATTCGGGAAACCCTCATAGGAGTGAGGTAGAATACCAAAAGTGATTATTTGTTTGCAAAGCAATATATTGTGGTAGTTGAGAGATGGGTTTCTGGGTCTGGAAAAGCTGGATTAAAATACACATTGGTGGCTCAGATGGTAAAGCACGTGTCTGCAATGTGGGAGAGCCGGGTTCGATCCCTGGGTTGGGAAGATTCCCCTGGAGAAAGAAATGACAGCCCACTCCAGTAGTCTTGCCTGGAAAATCCCATGGATGGAGGAGCCCAGTAGGCTACAGTCCATGGGGTCACCAAGAGTCGGACACAACTGAGAAACTTCACTTTGACTTTTCACTTTTCTATACTTCTAGGAGTCTGACATTGGGCATCATAGTTTGTCTCTTTCAGGATCAGTCCCCCATCTACTAAATAAAGTTGATAACTCCCACCTCAATGGGTGGTTAAGAAGATTACATCACTTTAAATACAATACAATTGGCCCATAAATAGTGCTCTATATATGACAAGGTGCTGTTTATCGTTTTATTTAATAGAATCTGCTGGGCTAGATCATGAAAATGTGTGCACCAGCCCACTCTCTTCACCCACCTTATACCACTTATTACCACCTGATGTAACACAGCTGCTCAGGGCTGGGGCTAAAGGCCATGTCCACACATCAGTAGAGACCTCACCGAGGGCTAAGCTCTAACTTTTAGCCACAGTGGCAATCGCTATCACATCCTGAGCCCAGTGGCCACATCTGCACTTTCAAACTGTAGCTGATTTAGAATGAAGAGCTTCAGAAGCAACATAGAATCATGACACGTTACAGGGAAAACTCCGGAGATATTTAGTCCTACCTACTCATTTTTCAAACTTCTACTGTCCAATACAGTAGTGCCTAGCCACATGTGAGCACTTGGAATGTGGCTAATCTGAAATAAAATGTGCCGTAAGTATAAAATATACACTGGATTTTGAAGACAGTACAAAAACAAATGTAAAATAGTGCATTAACAATTTTGTATGGATGGCATGTTGAAATGATTATACTTTAAATATACTAAATAAGATATTGAAGGGTTCCACAGGTGGCGCTAGTGGTAAAGAACCCACCTGCCAAGGCAGGAGACGTGGGTTCGATCCCTGGGTTGGGAGGATCACCTGGAAAAGGAAATGGCAACCCACTCCAGTACTCTTGCCTGGAAAATTCCACAGATAAGGGAGCCTGGCAGGCCCCCCGTCCATGGGGTCGCAAAGAGTCAGATATGACTGAGCACGCACACAGAAGACATCGAAATTAAAATGCCTTTTTTAAACTATTTTTAATGTTGCTAATAGATAATTTTCAATTCCACATGGGTTCACATTTGTGGCCCACTAATGTTTTTATTGGGCAGTACTGTTTCAGACAAAGCAAGTGAGACACAGAGATGTGAAATGACTTGCCCAAGATAGCTCAGCTTTCATCAGCAGAACACAGATGTGATTCCAAATTGCCTGGCTTATGGAAATTTCTCTTTCAACATGCAATCATCTTTGGCTAAGAATTGTTTTTAGACTGTAGAATTTGGTCCCTGATGACGTTTGGGTCCCTGGAAACTGAGGATCCTTTGAAAAACACTGTCAGCACCTCCTCTGTGAGTGGCTGTGCTTTTTTTCCCCCCCTTTTCTTCTTTTTTTTTCTTTTTTTGTTATTACTCTGCCTGAGAGACTGTGCTGCTGTTATCCATTTCTTACGTTGGTTACAGAAATTGGTATTGTATCTAAAACAATTGCTGTTATTAACAGGTTAAGCTGCTGGGATGTTAAAATAAAGGCTATCCGGCTTTAGTGCATTTTGTTGTAATCATCTCCCAGATGCCTTGTCGGAAATCAATTCGAGTTCAAAACTGGCTGGAATTGGGAGGTCAAGGCTTTGGCAGACTAAATATTTTATCTTCTGCTCATGTCTGGAGCTTTTAAAGACGTGGACTTAGGGCTCTTTTCTCATACCCCATCTGGACAAAGATGATTGGCTTTGCCATTTTGCCCAGGTTAGGACAAGGTTAAAATCAATTATAATCAATTATTAAGAGTCTTCTGTGGCCGCACTGCTTAAAAGGGGATTTTAAAAGTTTCTCAGTTCTGAAACATGCATATCTTAGTTGCTGCTGGAGATGTTGTTATTCCAGAATGTCAAATATAGATGTTATCAGCATCAGGAGTAAATACGCAGAATTTCTACGTCCTATTTCCTTGATACCTATGTTTCAGGACAATGAGAAAAACCTAAAAAGGCTGAGATAATCATCATTGCTGTACCAAGTTGAAAAATCTTGTTACCTTCTAGCATGCGTTAGACAACTAGAGCTATTTATAATTTGGTCACATTGTCAAATTATTTCTTAGGAATTTATAGCGAGGCTCTTTGCAGTTCTTATGTGATCATTTGCAGTGTAAATGCACAGGTAAGTGTTCAATCTAAGGTAGACTGAAAGAATCATAGATTTCTAATTCCACAGTAATTTTGAAACCAGATAGATCCAGTACTGCATTTAACGATAAGGAAACTGAGGCTCAGAGAATTTAAATGATGTTCCCAATTCTCACAGCTATCCAAAAAGAGAACTGTATATCCTAGTTCCTAAGCGCATAAGTGAAGTGAATTGAAAGTCACTTAGTCATGTCCGACTCTTTGCAATCCCCTGGACTGTAGCCTGCCAGGCTCCTCTGTCTGTGGATTTCTCCAGGCAGGAATACTGGAGTGGGTTGCTGTTCCCTTCTCTAGGGGATTGTCCTAACCCAGAGATCAAACCCAGGTCTCCTGTATTGCAGGCGGATTCTTTACCGTCTGAGCCACCAGGGAAACACATATGTGGTCCCTAAATATTCAAATGAATCTTCTCTTTTTACACAGTATTTTCATACACTAAAAATGTTCTTTGTGATGATTTAAGAAAAAGACCAGTTCATACAAAAATGAATATCATCCTGAACCTTGGACCAAGACATGAACTCAATAAACAGAATATAATTTTAAAGTGTTCTCAAAAGGTCACTTAGCTTTATTCTTCATTTCATTTTCCATGAATGGAAATCCGTCATATTTTCAGATTTCATCCAGAGCCAGTAGCTAAGGGTTCAAAATGCTGCCAGAAAAATATGCCATTTTATTCACTCTATTTAAAAGAAGAACTCTAGAAAACATATCAGAGTTTCTCCAAAGACCTCCAGTACCAGCTATTGAATGGAGAGCATGGAACACAAGCTGAGTTAGTCGAGGACAAGCCCACCATTAGCAAGCACTCCGATGTATTTTCATAACAAGCTCCTCTTCTTGTAAAACTTTTTAAAAAGAAGAAAAACCTTAATATCCCTAATCTGAGAAAACAGAGCACATGACATTTAGGCATTTGGCGGGGCATAGCTTTAAATTTTAATACTTGCTCATCTTTTCACCAGCAAAATGACGATCCTATAATGTATACTTACTGTCTCTGAGTTCATGTTGGCAGCAGAACCAAGATATGGTATATGTAAAGCTTTTAAAAAATTAAAATTATAGAGCCACATGCATAGTAACTGTGTAGAAATCAATGAAACATAGAATAGTATTGAATAAGATTACAGCTTGGACCCAGACAGACCTAGTTTTGTGCCTGGTTCCACCATTACTAGATGTTTAGCCATAGACATGCTACATACCTTTTTTAACTTCACACTTTTCATGTGGAAAATGCAGGTTCTAATTATTAACTACCTCAGGGAGTTTTTGAAGAGTAAATGAGAAAATGTCTGTAAAGCATGTGTCACAAACTTTGGTGTAAAGCAAGCTCTCAATATGTCTGAATTAGAATAATGATAACAAATAAAATTATTCATAACAGTACCGGCCACAGCAGCACCCACATTAAAAATATATTTATTCTCTCTTTCTAGCATGTGATTTTCTTTTGGATCTGTGTGTACACATATGGAATAGAATTGCTTCAATGTCTGTTCAGATCAAACGTTCTGGATGAATTTTTCACCTTGGTTTGTTTCACAACAACATAATTCATATGGTTGAACCCTTCAGACTTTCCTCTGTGTTGAAAAGTCCACATTGCTCATTTGGATCATCGGTTCATTCTAAGAACAGCTGATTCACAGTCTATGCAGGGACAACCTGATTCTGATATTCCAAGGGCTAATTAATTGATGGCACTTTTTGCTCTTTCTTTCTGTGTTCAGTCTATAATGGTATCACATTGTATTAGTACAAGCTTTCAAAACTTTTGACATCCAGTGGGCATCATGATGCAGTGGTCACGGAATATGTAAGGGGTATGGAGTAAGTCAGTATAGAGTGTTGCCACTTACTGGCTGCATCTTAGGTAAGTCAGTTTGCCTACCTGACCCTCTGGTTTATTATATATAAAACAGAAAGACTCATACTTTACTTCTGTTATTATCTGGAGTGTTAAAATTAATACAAGGAAAAAAACTCTTTAGCACAATACTTGATGTGCTAAGTGATTCTTAAGTGGCAGCTGCTATTTTGTGTTAGAGAAGGAAATACTCCAGTATTCTTGCATGGAAAACCCCACGGACAGAGGAGTCTGGCAGGCTACAGTCCATGGGGTTGCAAGAGTCGAACACAATTTAGTGACTAAACACCACATTATTTTGTGTATTCGTATAGCTCACAAACTGTGGGAATTTCAGTGTAGTGACTAAACATTTAAATTATATCCACCCTTGTGTCAGTCCACAAATGTTGATTGACTGATTGATAACTGATCTGTGCCAGGCACTGTGCTAGACTTGGTGCCTTAGAGAATGAATGGTGAGCTATATGGAGTACAATCTATAAAAATATCAAATTGCTATATTCTATACTTGAAACTAATACAATATTGGTCAAGTATATGTCAATTAAAAATGAATGAAAAAGAATGAATGTGGGAATGCGGGGGAGTGATGAGAGGGAGCAAGTAAACAAGTATTTCAGTAAATAACATAGTTTCACTGCCCACCAGTTCTTTAAGGGGAGGGGTTGGTAGTTGATTCAGCTTGTCTCACCACAGCTATCAGCTCAGGAGACCAAATTGTGGAATCTGTGGGTATACCTGTGCTTTACTTTGAAGCTGTGCAAGCCTTTGCCCTGTGTTTACACAGTTCCTCCATCCAAACACCTCAAGTACTTAACATTGGCTCGGGAACTGACTGTGTAACTTGCCAGGTGAGAAGAAACTGAAAATGTACTCTACCTACAAGAGTGTTGACACAGCAACAGAGAAAGAAGCTGGAGAAAACTCCTATTTCCTAAAGTGCCCTGTTACATCTTGTCCTTTATCTTCCCTGGTCTGTGTATAGTTTCTGCTTAATTGGTTTTGCATCTGACATGTTGAGCACATGTGATACGTCTGTCGTCTGTTGCTAATTACAAGGTACCAGTCACTAGCTGAAGTGGCCATCCCCTCATTCAGTACCAGCCTTCCCTTATCCTGGGCTTCCTTGGTGGCTCAGTGGTAAAGGATCGGCCTGCAGTGCAAGAGACCCAAGAGACATAGGTTTGATCCCTGGGTCAGGAAAATCCCCTGGAGAAGGAAATGGCAATCCATTCCAGTATCCTTGCCTGGAAAACCCCATGGACAGAGGAGTCTGGTGGGCTATAGCCCATGGGGTCACAGAAAGTCAGAGACAACCGAGCACACCGTTCCCTTATTCTGTTCAGATCTACTGGCTTAGGACCAGGCTTGGAAGCCGAGGGAGGAGTGATGAAGAATGAATAACCCTGTTGAATTTTCTTGGAGTAGAAAGTGTTTGGAAGGAATGAATACTCCAGAAGACCCCTATTTCCTGTTACCTTTGTGAAAGGAACACCCTGTGTTTTAAATAATGATTCAAGTGGTTTGCACCATATCCAAAGAGTAAATGCCGAGATGAAAACTTCTATTTATTCTGTACAGTGAAAATAGAAATCTGGAAACAGCATCTGCTTCTCATTTAAATGTATTTTTTTCTAATTATTTAGATGTATAGAGGCATCAAGCCAGGTTTCAATCAACAGCAAAAGTCTTATGTGATCTAAACAAAACCTCAGTCTTGGAGCCACTGGTCATAACGCTTAAAATAGTTTAAAGACTTGAACGTGCGTTTTAATGCAGAGGAGTTGTAAAGCCTGAGCATGAGCAGTATTATTTGTTTCAGACTTTCAAGTCTGAAAGTGTGGAGAAATATTGGTTTCCTAATACCTAAAAGTACCAGATAATTTAATCTTGGTTCTGAGTCATCTTACCTTTTGAAGAATAAACCTTGGAAAAGTGACTTATGTCTCTTATTTTTAGTGGGGAAGAATAAAGACCCTTTGGTGTCTTTGGATGATGTGACTATATGGATTAGTTATTGGAAGTACTGGCAAGAATGCAGTACCTAAAATATGAACTGGTATAATAATGATAACTGATACAATGGTTCCCTCGGTTCCATGACTCCCAAATGGAAGTCGACAATAAAGAAACCAGATTTTCAGAAGCTTTGTAGCTGTTCACACTTACACACAGGTGAATAGATAATATGTTCATTTAGGAGAGGATGGAATTAGACATTTGGAGGAAAAGGGCCCTTGAACCAGTAATATCTCTGAGCAGTGGATATGGATATGGGAGCGCAGCCAGTGCGGTTCTGTTTGTAGCTGCTGGACAGATTCCTGCTGCATAAATGACCCCACAGTCAAAATGCAGAGGGTTGAATGAAGAAAGAGGGGCTGGACCGGAATACTTTAGAAGAGGTGTTTGCAAGACAGTGTTAGAAAACTAATCCTAGTTTGCAAGACAGTGCTAGAAAAGCCACCCCTAATTCTGTTAACCCCTTCCCTCCACAAGGATGAGGCTTCTCGGTGCTCCTCCGCTCAGCCCTGACCAAGACGGACTTCTAAGAGGCATTAATCACCTGTCTCCTGAAACAGTGGGTAATGAGTCAAATCCATTTCACCTGCCTTCACTAATCACGGTCATTTTAAAACTTGCATGTTCTCCAAGCAGCACGTAGCCTGAACAAGATATTTGCCCAAGTTGTTTTACAGAAACTTGAAGTCACATTCAAGCTGAGCTGGTTGAGACTGGATGGGGCCACCGATCCACCAGCTGGGCATGTGCAGGTGTCCACACGGTGACCTCTCAAAAACCCCACCCTCAGACTGCGCCCAGTGCCTCCATTTTTGAACGCGGAGAGGCCCGTAGCTTAGTTCACGTGCATAGCATGAAGATCGCAGCCCCTTTTTCCAGTCGCCTTTCCCCTTGCTCCCCATGCCCCTATGCCTCAGATCACCCTGCTTCTTTATTCTTCATACCATAAATATCCTGGGACCCTTGCCTTTGCAGAGCCTGAGACTCCTGTCTCCTTGCTCACCTGCCTTGCTTACCTAACCCTCTCTGACTGCAAACCTCGGCATCACAGGCTTGCTCTGCCTCAGATAACAGCAACCTGCTTCAGTAACACTCCCCAAACCAAATTCCAAATAAGTAGGACTAGAGGCTGAAGAGATGTTGATTTTGAGGAAATTGAATTTTCAGTTAATTTTCCGTCTATTCTATGGACGTAAATGGAAAATCTTCAAAAAAGCTTCTCTCTCCCTGTCTCTGTCTTGCCCACTAGACTTATTTCAGTCTGCTTTTACCCACTCTCCAGTCTACTGCACTCATGACCCCCTCTGATATATGATAATTGAATTTAGGGCAAGAGTTTACATTTTTGTATCTTTTTATGATATATAACCTGCCTAATTTCATAAAGGATTTGAGGCAGCAAGAGTAAATGGCACTGAGAGTTTCACTGATATTTTTACTCTGCATTTGGCCCATTTTCTTTTAGACTGCATACATTTCCATAACTCTGAGCAAGGATCATATTTGGATGACCTTTTGTCCAGAGTAGAATTCACAGAATTGCAGGAGGTAGAAAATGAATTCCTCAGTATTTACAAAATCACCCCAGGCACATCTGAATGAATTAAATATTCTTCCCAGGCTTGGGAATGTTTCTACTAATTATATTGTTTTGTACTTAAAGATCTGTGTCCTGTTTGGAGGAGGAGAGAAGGAAGGGACCACAAAGATTTAAGGTACCTTTTGGATTGCTGTGTGACTTTGGGCAAATCACTGACCTCTCTGAACTCTAAATTCAACATCTGTTAAGTGGGGATAACGAACCAACAGCATCACTATTGTAGGGTCACTGTGAGGATCAAATGAGTTGATGTACATGTAAGAGCTTAGTAAACAATAAGTCAATATGTATTATGCAGTCAGTGTGGGTGAATGTTTTATTTACTTCAATCTCAGCTTCAGATGGTGAGAGAGACCAGGCCCTAGCTCTCGGGGATGCTCTATGGAAAGTGCCTCATTGTGTTTGGGCTTTATTTATTGAATGCATTTGAATGAGCGATCATTCTAAGAGCAGAGAGTCATTCAATTTGATTTCACAATGGGGTGATGGGTGAAGCTGGAAACTACATTCTCAAATGCATTATCCAGAACACAGGAAACAAAACCACTTTTTAAAAGTGACTCATCCTTAATATCTCATAGCAGTTTTGAAATACTTCATTCATTCATTTTTATAGCAAACTCTTAATTGAGAATGTCATAAACTGCTATGCAGAGAGAGGCAATCACGACCTGGGAAATTAAGTGGAGTAATTTACAAATAGGTTTTTGTCTGGCTGGAGGTTTTAGCTTATACACGATCTGCCTTTATCTTAGCAGCACTTGCTCCCTTTTCTCCACTCCCTTGGCAGTATGAATTTTGGGTGCCCAATATCTGCTGAAGATGAAAAACAGTTCTCCATATGTTGCTTTCTTCTGGTCTGCATTACAAAGTTCTTCTGATCCTTTAATTTTCAAAAACAAGCACTGATCACTTTCACCATTCTTCAGGACCCTTCATCTTCTCATCTCATCTGTCTACTGTCTGTCCAAATTTCTCTCTCCATGGGCCGTACAAATAGGTTGTGACTGAATGAACTTTGGGCCCACATCCAGCTCTTTTCCCTGAAACCACCCTGACCCAAATCCAGAGAGACCTCCTTCTTCTCTTGATGTCTTACAACTTATATTCTCCATAATTTAGCACTTTGGAAAATAGATTATTTTCCCCTTGCTTTTAAACATATCTTATTCCTCCTCCTCACCCCAACTGACTACATTACAAGTTATGTAAAGAGTGCAGACTTCTGAATCAGCATCTGTATTTTTAACAATCCTCGGGTGATTTGTAAGCCCCTTAGAGTTTTTGAACTCTCATTCACCTTTGTAAGAAATGACAAAGTTTAAATGCAGTGTTAGTGCAGAACTAAGGCCACACTAGTTCTCTGATGCCAAATTCACCATTCTCTTCTGTGCTCAGGCTGTATCAGTAGCTCCCTGAATCCTAGCTTGGGAGTAAATAGCTATTGTCCTAATGATCTACTCCAGGTATGACCTTATGTTGCCTTACTTTGCTGGATGATGTCTGGTGGTCTAGAAAAGTAGACTTCGAGATTAGAAAAGGACTTTCTTGTTCATCCTCATTCCTCTAGTGTGGGAAGCCAGTTATCATCCCATATTACATAAAGCCTCTTAAATAAGAATGAACCCTTGTTGAGACCAGAACCCTTTTTATCTATCATTAACATTTGTTAGTATCTATGATAGGAATTTTGCCATCTGACATTCTTTCCCCAACTCACAACTCACAATGGTGTAGTACATCTCCACTCACACAAGGAGTATTGGATACACTGAGCCAAACCCTGTTAACAAAACAGTCCCCTGAAGGGCAATAATATTGTGCAGTGGTAATATCATCCCAATGCATTTTATCTTGTACATGAAATCTGGGCTAATTATCATTTTCTCATACAGTACATTTTAGACCATTGTGTTTTTGTGTCCCTTCCTAGTTCATTAAGCAAGGTTTTACAGCTCCTTCAGTAACAGGATTGCTATTGACACTTTCATTAGACCCATAATTCAAGTGCTTGTCTGCCTTCCAAATGGAAGCCTCTCAGTCCAGAACCACAATCTGGCCACCAACCGTATGTTGGCTTTTAGAACTGTCATAAATTCATCATCACGTTGAAGTTCTTGAAGGGTCAAAATCTGCTTTCTTGGTGAACTGTCTCCATCCAACAAACAGTCAATGTTTTCTCCAAGAATAGTCAGCCAAGCTTCTCTGTCACTCTCTGAAAACTCCTCCAGACAGTTCTCAGTATACTGAGACTGCAACACAGATACTAACCATTGTTCATATTTAAACATTAATTCCCTGTTTCATTCATTCATTCTGCTATTTCACCATTTAAGACCAATGTAGCCAGTATTATGGCAGATGCTGTAATGATTTAAAGATGTGTAAGCTGATTTTTGCCTTGGACTATCTTACAGTCTAATAAATGTATGTATAAATCATTATACGATTAAGTGGAATGTGAAAAATTTCACCACTATGTTGCTAGAAATTCGGATGGCTATACTTGTGGATAGCTGTGCTAAATAATGGCTATTGTCAGCACTATTTTCTCACCAATAGTTCAAATGGAAATAGCCAAGACTAGCCTAAGTAAAACTGCATATATGTATGGAATACACCACAGAATATAACTTGGGAACAGATGAACTTGGAAACAGTTGAAGTCCCCAGAAATGATTCTGATGGAATTTGGAGAAAAAGTGAGGCTGGACCAGAGACAGCCATTGCACTAGTGATCATGAAAAATAGTCTTTGTGTTTTTAAGTGTTTTGTTTTTCTCTCTGATGAGATTCAAGAAAAGATTTAATGTGACTATTGTATTTAATTTACAATAAAGTTTTTAGGAGTGCCTACTAGACAACAAATAATGTCTGTTTTTAATTTTTGAGGAAGTTACTATCTTGGATCTTCATGGCGATTAGGAAATCTGAGCCAACCTATGCAGCCTGTAGTCTGCAGAGGAAGCTTTCAATGGCTTCTCACTCTTTAACTGAACTTGCAATTGTAGACCATATATTTCAATGTATATTTAATTGTGCTTGATTTAAAAGGCTTCTAATTGGGTTCTTTGCTTTTGCCTTCTGGCCAATCATATCACAGGGGAAGTCTTGGGGTAGTTTTTACCTTCTTGATATCTTTGTCTTTAAGAAAAAAGAGTAAGAAATGGAAAAACAAAAATATAGTCTTTTCTTCAAGTTCTTTATTCAAGTACCTTTCTTCAACTCCTTTCTTGGTTTACTTAACGTTACATATATTAGATTACTTACCTTATTTGGTTTCTTCCAACCAAACTCATAGCTGGATTTCTGAAACAGAAAGTTCCTCTGCTAGAATGAACTCAATCCAGTAAGCAAAAGAAAGGTGCACAGGTGAACTCTATTGGTGATTGGGGTAACGTGACTTCATGTTGTAGTAATGCCGCTGTGGTGTTGGAAAATGACTTCAGTATCTTTCCCAGTGAATTTCACTCTGCTGCGTGTGTCTTCATAAACATGTCCACTCCTGTGATGGAGGTCAACGACAATGTAGGGTTTAGAAATTGTTGCTTGGAAATCACATCACTTAAATACCTGAATCTGTCCATCAGCCGTGCCATAGCTTATTCCAAGCCTGTGCAGAAGAGTGATTTGCAATCTCCTCGCTTTTCATTTCAAGTAGCATCACTCTCTATAAGCCAGATATTCAGGCCTCTTCAGAAGCCTCCAGGGTGAAGGACAAGTAAGAAGAAGCTTATCGAATCTTTCACAACTGTGGCTGGCTACACTGACTACATCAAACTTGTTCAACATCTTTCTCTGCTATTTTATTTTAAAATCACCGAGTCTTCTTTTCAAGTGATAAGTAATGGGAATTTTGCCACATAATTTCACAATCCCAATGGCTCTTTTGTGGTTCTATACATTAAGTTGATCACTGTGCAGGTTAAAAGCCTGGCCAGAATGACTGGGGTTGGTGGAGAGGACATAACACTGTTTTTTGCAGGTCTTTCCCCTTTGAGTTATCTTCTCTCATCGTCTATATGCTCAGGTTGCATAATTAAATTCTGTTTTTTTCTTCTTTTTCACTCCCAGGGACCTATCAATTTGGGCTCCTTCCAGAACTGAAAACTGGTTACAAATATGAAACAGATTTCACTACTGGACTTGAACTCCACATAAGAAAAAAAAAACCAAGAAGATCCTCAAAGATCCTCATCAAAGAATAGATGCCATGTGACTGGCAGGGATATCAAAGAGGTAAGAGGTAAATTTCTGATGAAAACATGTTTGCTCTGTGGTCAGGTAAATAGAAAATATGCTTCCAGGCTAAAGGTAGTGTTCTTCCTCAGCTAAGGGTCAAGGCAGGAAGGACCATTTCTAATTAGAAAAACACTGCATGATTCAGTCTCCCTTTCCTTTGGATCTGTCTGTCTAACAATTAATTATGGATATACTGCAGAATGCTAGATTCTTTCTAAGGACATCATTTGGGTGGGGAGGGGTATGCTTCATAAATGAAACATCCTCCACAAAAACACTCCCGGGGATATCTGACAATTTCTTGTGCTTCAGAAATCATGGAGCGCCATCTTGAAAACCTATGTCTGGGATGACAAGGAATCAAATCAGGGACAAGGGGCTCCAAAGCTCTCAATCCCTGTTTATCTTGATGTTGGGAAAGAAGGAAGGAAAGAAAGGAAGCAAGGAAAGGGAGGAAGGAAGAGGAAAGGAGGAATAGAAGGAAGGAGGGCAAAGAAGGAAGGAAGAGGGAAGGAGGGAGGAAGGGAGGAGGAAAGAAGGGTTGGAATTTCCAAAATATATTAATATAAAAATCATCTGAGGTACATATTTGCATTTTAGCTTTTCCTGGCATGAAAAAGGAGGGAAGGAAAACATATATGAATGAAGCAGTCTCAATCTTTTCTCTCTTCTGGCCTAAAACATAGTTTAGTGGCTTCATCTGTTCTGTCCGGAAGCATCTGTGAGTCACCAGATTCCTTTCTTAGGAATCTGAAGAATGGGGAAAGGACAGAAAGAAAAAAAAAAAAGTAATGGTGACCTATTCTCAAGAGGAAAGCAGTCAGCTTGAAACATAGCTCTGAAAGGAATTCAATCCCCCCAGAGGAAAAGAATAAAAGTGGGCAGGGCAGTATCTGAGGTGTGACTGTGAAAGAGTACACTTGGCCAGAATGGACCCTGAGGGTGGACTGGGTGGTGGGAGTGACTTGGAGAGAGATGATGGGATGGAGCAGTGAGCATGTGCACTCCCCACGTGGGCTGTTCAAGGGGATGAGCGGGGGTGGGGGGGCCGGGCAGGAGGAGGGTGTTAGAAAATAAGAGAAGTGGGAGGTGTTAGTTGTAAGTAGCATGGACTGTATTCTTGAATGTCCATTTCCTCAACGAATGAGTAAAAGGTGAGATCCCAAATTTTAGATGAAATGTCATTATGGGTCTGAATACATGGATGTAACCACTGATAAGGTTTCATCTTATCACACATCGTATCCCACCTTGGCAGTGGGATTCCTTTTAAAATAAATCATCATGCCTGCTCAATGTGCATGTGTCAGCCCAAGCACCAAATTTCCAGTCCTGTTTCTATGGCCTAGTTTGTAAAGAGCAGAGCTGGGAGGCAGATGTCCTGACCTTTAACCCTAGGTATGCATGCTCAGTCGCTCAGTCATGTTTGACTCTGCAACCCCATGGACTGTAGCCCACCAGGCTCCTTTGTCCATGGATTCTCCAGGCAAATATACCAGGGTGGGTTGCCATTTCCTTCTCCAGGGGACGTTCCCGGCCCAAGGATCAAACCCACGACTCTTGCATTGGCAGGCAGTTTCTTTACCACTAGCGCCACCCGGCATGCCTCTCGGGATAGCACTAACTAGTCATTCACCTAAGGAAATGATGTGAACTAGTTAAGGACATGGGAGTCATAGGTTTTGCACAAGTTACTTAATCTTTGCTAGGCATTATTTTTCATATCTATGATGTTGGAGCATTCAAAGAGTTCCCCTCATAGGGAATTTTAATGAAATTTTATATGTGATGCTTCACCGTTTTGAATTCAGTAAATATTAGCCACCTTTGTTAGAGTTGCTATTATTATTATGGGCTTCCTGATAGCTCAGCTGGTGAAGAATCCACCTGCAATTCAGGAGACCTGGGTTCGATCCCTGAGTTGGGAAGATCCCCTGGAGGAGGACGTGGCAATCTACTCCAGTATTCTTGCCTGGAGAATCCCCATGGACAGAGGAGCCTGGCAGGCTACAGTCCGTGGGGTCGCAAACAGTCAGACATGACTGAGTGACTAAGCACATTATTATTATCGGTAGTGATTGTATTACTCACTTCTGACCCTTAGTTTCCTTATCTTCAACATAGGAGAACAAGATAACATTTTCTCAGTGTTACCTTCCAGTTCTAAGAATGATTTATATAATTCCAGAGTTTAAGAACACCAGCCACAAGAAGCAGGTAGTGGTCAGTGAGACAACTCTTTTGCCCTAAATCTCTTAGAAATATTTGAGTTCTTTTAAAATAACACTCCCTGAAGAGGATCCAAGATTTTATTTAATGTGTGCTTCACCACTTTCAGTGTCTTGCTTAGTAATACTTCTACACTTACTAAGTAAGAAAAAAAAGAGTTTGAGCTTTTCTACTTTCATTTATGAACTAAATTCTACTCCAGCTATTTATGATTTAACCTGAATATATGGTGACAGTAGTTAGCAGTTATGTTTTTCCCCTAAGAACATAGATAACCTAAAAAGTGTATTTTCGTCTTTCTTTTCCTCTCCCCCTCCTTCACTTCCACCTTCTCTTCAAGATATTAAAATCATTTCTGTCATATGAAACAGATCATCTCTTTCAGACTTTGGAGGTATTTTTTTTTTTTTTCTTTTTACTTGATTTGCTTGGTAGCATCTTGCCCACAGAAATGTAGTACTGACAGAGTTGTTGACTGGTCCTAGAATATATCACAGTCCCTAAATACATGAAATTAGAAAAAAGAAATCAACATTGTTCTGAAAGGAAGGTAGTTAAAATTCAGAAAGAGAGATTCTTTAATTAACTTAATAAAATTACTAATGGAAGCATTTTAACTGCTAAATTTAATTTACTTGTCAAGATATCAGGCTACAAAGAGGAGGGAAGAGTAGGAACTCTGCTTTCCATTATGATGTACTCTATTATAGAATAAATTTGCTTAAAATGAAATTTATCACCAAAAGCCATCAATGACATCTTAATTTGGAACAGCCAGTTGAAAAGTAATTAGACTATGAAGCAATCAGTTCTAGTAAATCAGTGTTTCCCTTTACATAAACATACTTTTTTTTTTTTTTTCTATTTATATACAGGAAAGACTTTCAGGTAGTAAGCAGGCAATGATGCTGATTCTTTTGGCTGTTGGTGTTTTTACTTTACATTACCAACCTGTCAAAACAAAATGTTTTATGATGGGATTAAAAAATGTATAAGCATCTGATTTGATTTAGTGTTTATATTTATATGTTGAACTGAGGAGAGTTTGCTTATCACAGGGGTTTAAAAGATTTACATTTGTCTGCTTCTTACTTCCAAAATGCTTTCCAGATCCACAGGCAGCCCTGACACCTTACTTCAGTGAATGAGACTCGGTCAAAAAAAGTCAAAGAGTCCTGCTACTCCCCACAGGGTGCCTCATAAGTTATATAAATAAAGGTGGAGAGTGTGGTTGCTAATGAGACATGGAGGAGGATAGAGGTGGGAGTGGTTAAGAGGATCCTTTTGTTCAGTGTCTGTTGATCCCTCATTTAGAATCTCTCAAGATGTAACCAGCTTGCCTGGAAGTGTGTTTATTTGTTTATTAGTGTGAAAAGCTAATGAGGGGGATGGGTGAAACAAATAATTTATATTTCATCTGTTTTTGAAAAACCTACATGATTTAGCTAAGAGTTATCGAAATTCCATGTATCAAACAACTTTATATTAGGAAGCATTTTTCTGAATATATCTGTTCTGATCACCTTAGTTTGCCTCTGAAGAAGGCATCTTGATCTTCAATTTATAGACATGGAAATGGAGGCCCAGGGAAGTAAAGTGCCTGATGGAGATGGCAGAGGTAGTTAAAAGGGGACTGAGGCTGGAACAAGGGCTTTCTGGGCTCCTGGTACTTTTTCTACAACATCTGCTTTTGATGATGGAATCCCATCTGTTACATACTGAGGGGAAGAGGTGTGAGAAAAATAACTGGAGAAGATATCAATCACACAGCAAAATATTTATGAAGGACTTCATTCAGATTTTAGGGGAGTCACCATTGTCACCATCCTTGAAAAATCAGAGGGGATGATGAATTATACCAAAGAGAACATTAGCTCAGAAGGCAGAGACTACCTTGCAATGTCATGAGGGTGTTAGTGGGTGTTATTCTCCAGTGGGGGAGGATGGGGTGAGAGAGAAAAATAAAGGACAGTTTTATAGTGAGAAAAATAAGCTACACCTTGTTAGGAAGGCAGAAATGTGAGGAAGCCACTGAAACACAGTTCTGGGATCTCAGTTCAGTTCAGTCATTCAGTTGTGTACGACTCTTTGTGACCCCATGGACTGCAGCACACCAGGCTTCCCTGTCTATCTAGGATCTGCCAGCATGTAAATCACTCAACAGTACGCAAATGACCTCACCCTAATAGAGAAAAATCATTTTCATTCTCTCTACTGCCTATTTAGAAATGTGATCATTGATAACAACCCTACAAGGTATTATTTCTAGTTAAAAAACACACTAGGAGGCAATCTGATATGTATGATACAATGGGAGTAAGTATTATGATTCATAATTGGAGATAGGTGTGAAGTACCCCAAGACAATATCATAAAAGTGCAAAAGTCTTGGTTACTCTGTGGCAGCAAGAGAACTGGGCATTGTGGGGGCTATAGTGCCCCTCTGCCCTAGAATTCGAGTAAAAATGCAGTTTGTCATCCCCAATGACTGCTCAAATCCATGTATAATAAGACAATTGCCCTTGGAGTGGAGAAGGCAGGAACTATATAAAAATAGACAGAGCAACTTAAAGTTAGCAAAGAAAAGATAAGGAGCACAAAAGTGCGAAATGAGATATTGCTAGTAAAAGAGGTTAGATGGAGTAAGGAGGTCTTTTATAAATGTATCAAGGGGGAAAAAAGGAATCCTCAAGAGAAAAAAGACCAGTGAATAAATGAGAAGAGGAGGGCGTGAAATTAATGATGGCTGAGATATTGACCTCCTGCTTTAAGTCAGTTTTTAAGAGAAAAATGAGAAGAAAATTTGGACAGCTGGAAGGCAATAATGACTTTTAAAAATAGGTATCGACAAAGAGGATGAGGGGAAACTTAGAAAAAATTAAACATTGTGGCATATACAGATTGTAAATCTCAGATAATATGCTTCCTAGGGAGTTTAGATTCCCTGCCTACTAAACTAGGCACAGATATGGAAGAAGAACAATACAAATAACAAAAATGTCAGAAATCTCTCAAAACAAATGTGTTTCATACCACGATAGAAAAATGGTGGGGGTAGTTTGGGTGAATAAACACAGAACAGGATCTCTTAGCTGTGTAAATTTTGGACATATTTCATTTCACAATTTTTAGAAAATTGGGAAAATTTTTCTCTTTTATTCAGTGAGAAAGGAAATAAATCAAATAACCCATATAGCATGTGTGTATTGGGGATACATTAAAAGTTCAAGAAAGACTGTCATTGTCCTCTGAGAGAAGATCAGAAAAATGATGCAGTCTTCCAAATATTATGTAAGTATTGTTAGCATAATATATTTAATCAAATTAAATATTTAATCAAATTGAAATATTGATTAAATATGCACATAAAATTAGAAAATTCAGAGTACAGTAAAAAAAAAGAAAAAAGCATCTGAAAGGAAGTTTCAGATCCTAATACAGTTTTCATTTTAAATCCTCAAAATCCACCTACTGTTGAGAAAGTACTGGATACTGAGGATAATCATTTAGGGATGTTTTGTTGACGTTGTGCTCAGTGTTCAGTCACATCTTAGTTGTGCCCGACTCTTCTGTTACCTCGTGGACTGTAGCCTACCAGGCTCCTCTGTCCGTGGAATGTTCCAGGTGAGAACACTGGAGTGGGATGTCATTTCCTCCTCTAGGGGATCTTCCGACCCAGGGATCGAACTTGAGTCTCTTGTGTCTCCTGCATTGGCAGGCAGATTCTTGACCACTGTGCTACCTGAGAGACCCTTTGTTGACATTAGCCAATGCATTGATGTGGGATAAAGATACAATGCTAAGTATTGTCATTTCATATGAAGAGTGATTTACTGGAAGTGAATTCTTAAGGGAAGATACTGTCTTGGAATATTTGCCCCTGAACAGTTGCCTAGGCATTCCTACCTGATGGCCTATCTCGGTTGACAGATTTTGGCTTCCCTCATTTTCAGTGTTGTCTTTTTTTCTCATGTGTTTCTCTGCAACTGAAATCCCCTTGGGATGTGTGCTACACCATTGCTGCACTGTATTCCCTGGACCCACTTTGCAGGAACCCAGCAGCAGCTGCCCTCCAGCCACTTACAAGCATGAACCAAAGTGTGGTTCCTTTCCAAGCCAGCACCACAGTGAGGGAAGAGAGGCGGAGGCAGAAGTCATATGGAAAGACATGTGTCAGGGATGAGACTTGCCCTCCTCTGTGAGGAATGCCTGGAATTTAGGCACATGGCACAAAGTGGGGGTAGAGAACATTCCAGCATCTGCAGCTAGAGCTAGGTCTAGACACAGAGAAGTGTGTCTGCACAGGGAGCCAGGAAATGGATCTTTTCTGGTGGAGCAGATTCTCAAAAAGTGGCAGGTGTGCCTGAGATGTGATAGACATGTTTGTGATCTGAAAAGCTGGACACAAATCACAGCTCTGACTTTCAGGAAGGTCCTCTTGTATGTGTTATGATCGTAGTCTTTGTAAAATTGGATTCATTACTTGCCGGCAAGGCTGCCTTGTTGGCTGGTGATTCACGGGTTGAAGGGATTGTAGGATCAGCTTCCTGTTTCTCAGCCAATCCCCAGCTTTGCCTTCACTGAAGTTCTGACCCTCAGCAGCTACTTTTATTTCTAAGAGGGATTTGACTTCTGGGCATACTGCAATTAAATCATTTCCTTTCCCTAACTTATTGTTTAATGTCCCTTCCAAGATTTTTTTTAAGTAAGTTTAATGTTTTATACTGACTTTCAATATTTTATAACAATTGTTCCTACATGGGGTGGGAGGGAGATTGTCTGCTTCCTAGTTGGATTTTGACTGTGTTGTTAGGACAGGGAATTTATGCTGAGAAAAGGAGAGACTCCATTCCATATAGGGAATGATGGAGACTCTATTTCTGATGACTAGAATAGTGACAGATTGTAAGTGGGAAGTGGGTGGACACAACTGATTCTTTTACATAAATCAGACCCCAAATCCAATAAAGGATATCAGCCCTCCTCACTGAGAGTGGTTTTTAGGAGTGCTATTGAAGAAGGGAGGGAAGAAGGGAGGGTTAAAAAGGAAGGAAGAAAGGAAGTGAAAGAAAGGAGGGAGGAAGGCAGAAAATACCAAAGAGAAATAGATAGCAGCTCACATATATTTTAGGGACCCATTTTGAAGCTTTGTTGTGTTACTTGGGTATAAATGCCCACATAGGAAAGAGACCTTCATTTCATTTTTCCTTTCTTTTTCAGTTGCTCTTCTCTACATTCATGTATTTAAAACAACCTTCTTTAATTTACTTTTTTTTACCCTTCTTTATTGTAAGAACATCTGAAAAAAAATTTTTTTGGTTTGTTTTCACTGGAAGTTTTAGTGAACAGATTGTGCATAGAAAATTTTCTTTGAAGTCTTTTGTTTCTCAGTTCCTGTATTCTAGAACTCAGTCCCAAACTCCCCAGGAATCAAATTTGGATAATGTATCAATGTGCATATAGACAGAATTGAAAACTAACTGACTGAAAACTGAGATGCTGATAAGTAACAGATAATGGTAAAAAAATATCTTCCTCTTTGGAAGTTGGAACTAGTGTTACTTGGAATGAACAGTTACTTTCTCTTCTGGCTACTATATAAGTGTTTAAAAAAAGATTATTTTTGTATTTTCAGACAACTGAACCTTACTTATGTCTCACATGACTTGAAAAATAAAACTGTATTATTATTTAGTAAACAATAAATATAAGAATGCTACCTATCAAAACTTATAAGAATCAGCCAAAGTTATACACAGAGGTGAAGTAATAGCTTTGAATATTTCATTTCATTGGGGAAGTAAAGAAAAAATAATTAGAAATGAATTGAAAGTAAAACTCTAGAAATTAAATAATAAACAATGAGAAAGCAAGTAATAAAGATAAAAACAAAGAAAGAATCAGAAACCTTAAAATAGTAAAAATGATTCATTTTCTCTAGGTATTAGAAAAAATTGCTATATTTTATTTATGCAATGATATAATATTGATATGTATCATAAATTATATTTATGTATTATATGTAGCATATTTACATATACAACAATAAATTATTTACTAACTTATTTTCAAATTATTTTGTTGTTCACTCACTAAGTCATGTCCAATTCTTTGTTACCCCATGAACTGTAGCATGCTGGGCTCCTCTGTCCTCCACTGTTTTACTGATTGATCAAACCTTGTCAGTTTTAATAAAGTTTTAATAAAGAAAATTAGAAATGGAAGCATGAATTTTAGAATATATTCAGGGACAATAAAAATCATAAGAGAACTGTGCAAAGTTATGCTCCTATATGTTTGAAAACTTCAGTGAAATGAAAGTATTTGGAAAAATATAAATTACCAAAATTGTTTGAAAATAATTAGAAAAATATAATTAAAGCAGTAGATGAAACTCAGTAACTGAACACAGTTTTTAAAAGTGATTAGCTGGCTGATTCATGTCAATGTATGGCAAAAACCACTACAATATGGTAAAGTAATTAGCCTCCAACTAATAAAAATAAATGAAAAAAAAAGTGATTAGCGTATCAAAAGTATTAGTATTAAAACAAGTCCTGGAAACTTCTAAGGCCAGTTAATTTAAAATGGCTCCCAAATATAGAAAAATATTAAAAACTACTTAGTTATGGTGCTAGCATTACTCTGATACCACAAGTAGAGAAAAATAGTACTCTAATACAACAAAAAATCTTCAGACCTTCTCCACTTATAAATACAAAAATATTCCTATTATTAATCACCTTCTCATCATGGTTGATTGCTCAGTGTGCATTTGAGAAGGAGGTGAAGAGGTCATTGCATTTTTTATTATTTATCAGAAGGCTCCTCACTCCTGAAGAAGTGTCAGGCAGGTGGAATGGCTTCATCAATTCTGTGACAGGACAGAGGATCAGAGAAATGATTAGACAGAATGGGTTTGCCAGGAATGATTTGATTCTGGATCTATTTGCTTGAATATAGGGACTGGGGTTAAAGTCATGAAATTGTCAAGCTTAATTTTTTATTTTTTGCTTATACTATTTTTAAACTTACCATTTATGTCAGGGAATGATTATAAACTGGTGTTCTGTATCAAATCTCCAATATAAACAGTCCAGGTGCCAAGCACTGAGCATGATTCAAAGAGGTGAAATTAATTGCTACTTGCCATAAGCCTCGTGCACAGTGGGCATCACCACTGTAGTCGTTAGTGATCTGGCCAATCTTTCTACTCTGTGCCATTCTGACTTCACAGCTATCACTCTTCCCCCTGCACCCCAACACCCACCTCTCTCTTCATCCCTTTCTCCTGCCCCATCGCTCTTATTCTTTGTATTTTGGGAGGAGTTTGGTCAGCCAGCCCTTTGTCAAGAGAAACCTTAGTGGCACCCTCTTAGGAGAAAGCTGCCTTTAAGTGCCAGTCTTAATTTATGGGTAAGAGCCGCTACTGTACCTGTGTGAGGATCCCACGAGAGTTTCACTAAATGTGTCTCTGCCGATACCAATGACCGAAAGAGACCTTCCATTAACTTCTGAATTAGCCAAATGGGACAGAGCTTAATCTAATCTGTGTTATTTCATTTTCTAGGTTACTTGTTTTAAAGGAAAGAAAGTATACTCGTAGGTTGTCTAAAACCATCCTGGGAGATGTACATGGAAGGACTCCATCTAAACAGTATCGGCTTCTGAGAAAGCTGGGTGCATATGCCTGAGGGCCCAGTTAAGCTTGGCGGATGCCTTTCTCATAGTAGGCAAAGCAAATCCCTAACTCCAAAGAGCTTGGAGAGAAATTGCATATTAGTGAAAATGATGGGTGCTCGCACTGGAGTTTTAAGATGCTGTGGGTAAGGGACTTTTTCCTCTATTGATAGCTCCACCAGTGCCTCCTTGGAGCTGGTGGTCTTCACAGTGACTGTGATCTCTTCCCTTTGGTCTGGTATGACCAGTGCTAAGAGCAGCATAGCCATCTTCAGAAGCAGATTGGAAACTGATAGGCTGGAGCCAAAGGCTTCTCAGGAGGCAGCCTGGTGCAGCGGAGAAAGAACCAAACCAGCTGTCTGGAGACTGAGTTTCCTTCTCAGCTCAAGCATTAATTAGCTGGGTAACCTTGAACATAACTCCTTCTGAGTGGAGTATCTTTATCTGTTGAATGGGGGTAATACTATTTGCTCTGCATGTTTTCCAGATTATACTGATCAAAATAAGATAATGAATATGAAAGCATTCACAAACCATCAGCCCTGCATAAATTTTCATTGTTTCAAGTGTGATGGCACGTGGCATGGTCCAACAGGTTAGGGAGATCTTGTAGGTATCTTGGCAAAGCCTTTTTGACTCTCTAGGATTTTCATGAAAGCAAAATTTGCTGAACAGAGCTAGATACAATCAGCTCTCTCTTTTTATAGCCATGCTTCCCAACTGCCAACCCTATTCCTGGGACTGAGAAGTGTGCCAAGGTTAGAAGACTCAGACGTGGGGTGCGAGCCATAACTTCTAAATCAGTTCTGGCAGGGTGCCAGACCATCAGTTTGGAAAAGTGATTTGAGTGTTTTCCTGAGGACAAAGAATTACTTAGAGAGTACATCTTTCAAGAACACGTTATTGAAACTTGGAGAAAAAAAAAAAAAAAAGAGTTTTAAAATGTGAGAACACTAGTATTAAAGGCACTCTAAACCAATTATAGCATATTTACTTGGATTTCAATGGGGGGATACCCTTTTCATTATTTGCAAGCTTCAAGAACATTAGAAACACTTCGCTGAAGACAATGTAATAGCCAAATCTGAAGTAGGATGTTGTTTGTCCATTTAATCCACTTTCTTGCTTTTACCTCCTTTGCAAAAGCAGAAGAGCACTCAGGCGTTCTCAGAATGCACACTGTGTCCTGAGTAGGCCGTATGCCTTTGGGGACTCAGCACCCCTCGTCCCCTGAAGAAATGCATGCTTATTGTACTCACCCTAACCTGTGCTTCCGGGGAGATGCTGTGTGAGGAACCACGCTAGGGTCAGGGTTACACCCCTGAGCCCTTAGACCAGAAAGGCCCAGTGCTTATGCCTCATTCTACATACTTTAAGGATACTCTGTCCATGCCATGGATGAAGGATGGGGATGAGAGGCATGGAGGTGTGAAGGAGGCTTCTGGTCAGAGGTGCCCAGTATTCTGAAGATCTATTGTCCACAAGGCATTGACTACCTTTAGCTTACACAGAGCTTTGAGTTTTCGTGCCCTTTAGTCAGAGGATGGCCATCAGAGACAGAATATCCTCTTTTTCTGGTAAATTCACTGTATGGGTTTGAAATGAGTCTGAAGACCGTACAGTATGCTGTTGAGTCCCTGAATGTCTGTATACTTACTACTCAACATAAAATGAAGCTCTCTCCAGCTTCCTTTACTCAAATCACAAGAAACCCTTTCTCCAGTTTGTGTAACTTTACCCTGATGCTGGGAAAGATTAAAGGCAAAAGGAGAAGGGGGTGGCAGAGGATGAGATGGTTAGATGACATCACGGACTCAATGGACATGAATTTGAGCAAACTCCAGGAGACAGTGGAGGACAGGGAAGCCTGATGTGCTGTAGTCCTGGGGGGTCGCAAAAAGCCCGACCTAACTCAGAGACTGAACAACTTAATGTAAAACCTGTGCCAGCGTGACGTGTCATTTATGTTGATGGTGACTGGTTTTCTATCACGTTTAGTGCTACCTTCTTCAGAGTACAGCCTATAAAACAGGGGTGAAAGAGATGGGAAAACCTATCTACTGCTGGACTCCATGCTTTCGGAGCATAAAACTTGTCAGCTTGGGTCAGATGGTGCCTCCAACAGGACAAAAAAGGGGTGCAGTGGAGGCCACCTGCTGGCTCCTCTGAGGCAGCAAGGTCTGAGCAATGACCGATGAGTGCCTGCCTGGCACTGTGACAGGTACTGGGACAAAAATGAACTAAGCCCCTCTCCCTGCCTTTACAGCACTCAGGCTGCCTGGGGATGGACACTTAGAAGAGGTGGTTACAATTTCTCTCAATGGTTGCTAGGGAAGAGTAACTTCTGCGGGCTGAGGACGTATAGGAAGGAGCATGTTCCAAAGGAGGGAGTCGGCAAGGGTGACTTAGGGAAGATGAGAGTTGGACTGTGTTTTGGAAGTAAAGTCAGAGTTGCCCAGGGGCTGTAGGGAGGAAAAAATCACTCCAGACAAAAACGCAGTGGGTGTGTGGGCGTGAGGGCATGAGCAAATTGGGAAAGTCCAGTCATCTCCCAGGGCGTCCCAGGTGGCTCAGATAGTAAAGAATCCGCCTGCAGTGCGGCAGACCTGGGTTCAGTCCCTGGTTCAGGAAGACCCCCTGGAGAAGGGCATAGCTACCCACTCCAGTATTCTTACCTGGAGAGCTCCATGGAGAGAGGAGCCTGGCAGGCTACAGCCCGTGCATGTGTGCATGCTAAGTCGCTTCAGTCCTGTCCAACTCTTGTGACGCCTTGGACTGTAGCCTGCCAGGCTCCTCTGTCCATGGGGATTCTCCAGGCAAGAATACTGGGGTGGGATGCCATGGCCTCCTCCAGAGGATCTTCCCAACCCAGGGATCAAACCTGCGACTCTTATGTCTCCTGCGTTGGCAGGCAGGTGCTTTACCACTAGCGCCACCTGGGAAGCCTGGGCTACATTTTGTGGGATTGCAAAGAGTCCAATATGACTGAGCGACTAACATTTTCTTTCAGTCATCTCTCCCTCACCCCAGTGTGGGCCCGAAAGGTGGACAGGAGCCTGCTTTAGCGCCTCATGAGAGAGAACCGTAAAAACTGCTATAACATGGTGTGATTGATGCTATCATAGGGGCTTGAAGAGCATAAGATTATTGTCATGAGAAGGACAAAGACTATTGACATGAGAGGTGTGCTCTAAGCGTCTGGGAAGTCTCACAAAACCTCAAAATTAGCAACGGCTTACTGAACATTATAAAAATGGGGAGATATTAAAAATACAGTTTTCAGCCTTCAGTTAGCTTCTCTTGGTAACTCAGTTTGCTGCTTTCTGTGAAAAGTAGTATTTCCTTGTATTTATCCTAATAAATACATTCATTCAGCTTCAAGGGAGGGAGCAGAGTACAGGGAATGTGGGCAGACACATAGGAGGAAGATCCTGGACTTTGTGAATAATTTCCTATGGAACCAGTCCTATAAAAAATTATGAATTTAGTGCTGTGTCCATTTAGCTTTTGCCATTATAGACTGAAGACTCCTGTTTATCTCCTGCTCTTCCTTTTCACCTTTTTCAGCTTATCTCCTTCCTACTTAGTTGGCCTTCCCCTACTCCATCCTGTTCAACTTCCATGCATCCTAAGGATGCGAGAGGCGTGTTGCTCTGTCTAAGTGTCCTTCTTGCCAGCTGAGGGTCCTCATCTGGCCACCACCTTCTGAACCCTTGCCTTTCCATGGAACGTGGGCTCTGTGAAAACATAACCCAGAACAACATCTCATCCTGCAGTATGAACACAATACCCTTCCCTCTCTCAATGTCTCCTGAGGACAGTCAGCCCCTATCCCAGTTCTAGAAAATGTCCTGTAATATGTGGTTCCATGGAGCTGCTAAGAGTTCCCAGTTGCCTGTGCCTATGTAGTGGGATTGGGGGCCTCTCTCCCTCTTTCCTCTCATGACCTTCTTGGGTAAGCTGAGCCAGAAGAGCTTGAAAGCGCCCCTGTAGGAACTTGGTTCTGTGAGAATTCCTCAAACCCCTCAGATTAAATCAACTTCATTAGGCAAACACAGAGGTATCAAAAGCTCAAAAACTGAGTTTTTAGTGACCTGCTTTAAAAAGGGTGTGGACCTCACATATAAAAATACTGTTTCACTTCTCAGCTTTCCCAGGAATGTATGTATTATGCAAAATACGACACACCTGTGTAGTTTCCCAAGGCACCGGGCTCTGTGACTACTGAAAATAAACCTGGGAAAGATTTACCACACATGGGGATATTTGAAGCTAATTGGACACAAATAATTTTAATCTGCGGTATGATCCAAGTGAAGCTGTAAGTGAACTCTTATTTTAAGCCAAATCTCCCTCAAAGTGGCCCCACCAATTTTTTTTTTTTTCCCCTGCCACTGAAGAGCGTGCTCCTTCTCACCCTGTTAGATTCCACTAGCACGGATATTCTTTAAAAAACAGGTAGGCTTCTCCCGGCTATGTGGTTCTTCTTTGTCTGCCTGGTGCTGTTGAGGGGCAAAGGGCATTTGAAAGCATTGGTCTTCACATAATGCTACCACCTTGCTCTGAGCTTCTTCCATCACCACATGAAAGTTGCGGTTAAAAAACACACATCAAAGTGGGAGTCTCATTGAAAAGGCGAGCGCTGCCTGCTGGGATGGCATTCAGAGCCCGGGCTTTTGTTTCAGTGGCGACTCTCACTTTCCTCCACCAAGTTTCCTGTTAACTCGGGTGTGGGTTCTGACTCGCTCTTGATGATATTGGAGTGTGTGTTTGTGGCACTCACTTTTAATCAGTGCATTTGAGTTTCTGAAGTAAGAACTTCTTTCTCCGGCTAGTTGAAACTTTCCAGTGGAAGGAAGCATCGTGTTTGGCCAGATTTGAAATTAGCCTGGTGATGCAGTCTTAAATCTTGGCCCCCCAAATTTACAATACATTTCAGGAAGGGGTCTCTTTCCCCCTTTTTTTTTTGATGATTTGATAAGTATGATAAGGATGTTCTTCCTTTGGAGGGAGAGATGCTTGAAGAGGACTTTGGAAAGAGGCAAGTCTCTGCACCCACCCTGGTTCTCCCTGTCTTGAGCCTGCACATGTCACGCCGACCCCTGCCATCATGTGAGAGATTAACTAAGACAGCCGAGATGCTGTTCTGCAGCCAGTGGGCAAGGTCAGATGTTTGGGCTGGAGCAGTCTACACGACATACAGAGATTTACAAGTCTCTGAAAAGGTCACGCCTGCATGCTCAGCCTCTTCAGTCGTGTCTGACTCTTTGTGACCCTATGAACTGTAGCCCCCCAGACTCCTCTGTCCATGGGATTCTCCAGGCAAGAATACTGGAGGGGGTTGCCATGCCCTCCTCCAGGGGATCTTCCCAGCCCAGGGATCGAACCCGGATCTCCTGCGTTGCCGGTGGATTCTTTACCGCTGAGCCACTGGGTGATATTTTTTATAAGGGTTCCCAGCCAGCCACAGATGGTTATCAGAACCTCCACCTGCAAATCCTTGCAGAAGCCCATCATTTGTCCATCTTCAGTGTCCAGGATTCCAAACCATCATTTCCTTAAGTGTCAGCCAGAGCCCACGTTAGGTCTAGTTGTGAACAAGACTCAGCCTGCCTTCCCCACTCTTGCCGGTGGTTGTCCTCTTGTGCTGTCTTCATTTACCTTCATTCCCTTCTCACTCTGCAAACAAGACACGTTCTCAGTCTTGGAGGTGAAGCTGCTGCTGTGAGGGTACCCCAAACAGTGGGTACTCAGGTTACCCAAGTGGCTCAGGTCCCTCAGGTTAGATCAACCTCATTAGGCAAATCCAGAAGTTTCAGAAGTTCTGTTTACTCATCAAAAAACAGAGTTTTCAGCAACATGGTTTAATAAGGACTTTGAGTGCTGAGCTTAACTTGTCTACTGCTGTCCACAGTTCCTATCCTGAGCTCCCATTAGAATGGTACTTCCAGTCTTACACATTTTATCTACTGAACATTTATAAAGAATTAATGGTTGACAAATTAAAGAATTAAAGGAAAGAAGTCTACTGCTAGAAAGTCTTTGAAATCTACCCATTCTATTCCAACACTCTTATTTTACAAATGAAGAAAATGACTTCCTGGCTGCTTATGACTTTTGACCAAGTTGGTTTGGTGACAGAGCCAGAATTAGATTTCCCAGGGTCATCCTCCTGTGAATTTTTTTTTTTTTAAGCACAAAATATTTTCTGCATTTTAAGGGAGTCAAAATTGAAGTTCATATTGTGTGTGTGCATGTATACTCATTTGTTCAGTCATGTCTGATTCTTTGTGACCCTATGGACTGTAGCCTGCCAGGCTCCTCAGTCCATGGAATTCTCCAGGCAAGAATATGGAAATGGGTTGCTATTTCTTCCTCCAGGGTATCTTCCCGACCCAGTGATTGAACTCTAGTCTCCTGTGTATCCTGCATTGGCAGGCTAATTCTTTACCCCTGAGCCACCTGGGAAGCTCATGTTCAATGGCAGAGTTTAGCAAATCCTATTGAGGCATGAGCCATCAGATGGAGAGTTAATGTGCTGGTAGATGCAACAGCAGCTTCAAAATCCTCCCCGGAGACTGAAATTGGAAAGTATAGACTGACTGATCTCTTGCTCTGTCCCCAAGAAGTGGCATCCCTAGTACTTATTCTCCCTTTCTGTGATGGGATTGCCAGGGTTTGCCATGCTGGCTAAAGTCTCTGTTGTCTTCTATGAGAACTTTAAATCAAAAGTAGCTCCTGTCTTCAGTAGTTATTCTGCCTCATTAGAAAATTCATGGGTGTGTGCTGAATGAAGCAAGTAAGGGAGCATGAAGTTCTCCAGGAAAACCTGACTCTAGCTCCACCATATGCCCAGGTATGAACAAAGCCTGTCTGGCCTCATTTGGATTCCTTTCCTCATTGATTTTGCACAGACTTCTTTCTTTTAGTGATACCTCCATGAATGACTTATTTCCACTCTTGGGTAGCAGTTCCAACAAGAACAGCTGATTTCTACATATGGAAGAAAATGTCCTATTATAAAGTAAACTGGATTTGCAGTCTACCTTCTAGGAAGGCATGCTGCTTTCTTGAGAGACGAAAGTGTTCCTTTAAGATTTTTGTTGCTATTCCCAAGGCGAATTGTGCATGTAATGATCTTTCCATACACAGAGCGTTATAAAATGCAGTTTGCTGGATCCTCGAAACGTCTGCCAGGTGGTTGAAGCAAGTGGAGCATGGATGCTGAGTTAAAGAGGTGGGATCACTGTTCAGCATAGGAACCTATGTTTTCTGACTTGCCAATACTCCGTTTTCACATTTTCAGAAGCAACCATGGGACAGAGACCTTGGGGAGGAGAAATGCTTGCCAGCCGTGTAGTGAGCTGTAGTTATTGTACTCCTCTTCCTGCCCAGCAGGAGGCGATAGCGCTAAAGTCTCCCACACAACCTTGAATCAGCGCTGCCTCCTTCTAGCACATTTCTCCCTTCACGTTTCTCTCTCGCGTCACCCAGGTGTCAGTTCCCCTCCACTTCAACCCAACCTTCTTTGTACAACTAACCTCCCACTTTATTAAATTTGATTTTAGAGCGAAAGGATGGCCCCTTGGGGACCAGTGCTGATTTGTGTAAATTTTGCCTGATAGTCTTCATTCATTCATCCAAAAATAGTTAGTCAACTGCACTGTGTACCCAGGTGGCGCTAGTGGTAAAGAACCCGCCTGCCAATGCAGGAGGCGTAAGCGACGCAAGTGACGCAGGTTCAATCCCTGGGTGGGGAAGATCCCTTGGAGGAGGGCATGGCGACTCACTCCAGTATTCTTGCCTGGAGATTCCCACGGACAGAGGAGCCTGGCAGGCTATACAGTCCATGGGGTTGCAAAGAGTCGGACACAACGACTGAAGCGACTTAGCTTGTAGCATGCACCCAGATGCTGTAGAGCAAAGCAGAGATAGAATGTTTAAGAAAGCACAATTCCTGCCCTCATGGAACTTACGGTCCTGGAGTGAGGGCAGATATTCTGCCACTCAAGGGTTTTGCCTATGAGCAATAAATTCTAAAACTAGTTAACTAAAGCAGAAAAGAAATGTGTAATTGCTCACTTAATAACCAAGTTCAAGTGCAGAAATGGGAATGATCTAAAAGCGATTAGGCAGCTGGTTAATACAGATGAGTCCCCATTGAACACCTGCCATTGACACTGCTGTTTTGGACATTTGGTGTCATTGCAGCCCTATTCTCAAGGCTGTTTTTCTTAAGATATAAAATATTAAGTAGGTGTGTTTGATTGTCTGAGCCTGCATGCCAGCTGCTAGTAGTATGGAAGGGGGGTACTTGGGCTCTACCATCCTGTAATGGGATGCAAAGTTCTTCCTTTCATCAACACACCCCTGTTGTGTTGTCCACAAACACTATGCTCTTACTCAATTGTAAAGGGCCGTATGAATCATGATAAGAATCTTAAAATACACAAAGTACAGCAGGAAACCACTGAAATGTTTTAAGGTAGAAAATGATAGAGTTCAGTTTACCTTAGAAAAAGAACTTCCAGGGACATTATAGAAAGTCTAGAACAGACACTTGAAAGCCACGTGCTTTCTACCAAAAAAATATAAATTTTCATTATTTATATTTGAATTATAATTTTTAAATTAAAATGATACATGCATTTTATAGTAATTTAGACTGAGTGATGCTAGATGTAACAGTCCCCAACTCTCAGTGGCTTATTTGATTTCTGATTCACTTAAAGTCCAATGCAAGTTTTGCTGGTTAACAAGTGGTCTTCAATACGGTCCATCAGGGACCAAGGCTCCTTCCATCTGCAGGATCCACCATCACTTCTGGCCTTGGATTCTTTTGCTAGAAACTTGGTGTATGGCCAGAAGTTAGGGAAAGAGAGAGGGTAAAGGATCATGTGATAAATTTTTATAGCCAGACCTAGAAATGCTTCTATTACTTCCTGTCATTTTTTTTTTTTTTTTTGACTAAGACTCCCTGAGTTGGGAAAATCCCCTGCAGAAGGGAAAGGCTACCCACTCCAGTATTCTGGCCTAGAGAATTCCATGGACTGTACAGTCCATGAGGTCACAAAGAGTCAGACACACTGAACTACTTTCACTTTCACTTTCAGTTACGTGACCATCCAACTGCAAAGGAGCCTGGGAAATGTAGTCTACATATCCAGGAAATAGAGGAGACAGATTTTTAACAAACATTTAGCCTTTGTCATACAAATAATTTAAAATGTATTGGCAAAGAAGTCTTATAACAACCACAAAAAAAAAAAAAAATCAACTTTGCACCCTCCTCAGTCTTTTCTCAGTTTCCTGGATCAACTACTTTCAACACTTTTTGAGAAGATGTGACAGAGAGCCTGGCCCTATACTTAGATCTCTGCAGCAGTCACATCATGAAGCAAGAGGAATTCTTTTTGAGTCAAAGATTCAGACTTCAGAGAGCTCAGGTGGAAGCATCAAGGTGTGCCCATCACTGTAGACCAGGGCTTCTTGGTGTTGGCACTGCCCACATTTAAGCTCATTAATTATTTGCCGTGGGGGAGGGGAGACTGTCCTGGGCACTGTGTGATGTTTAGCAGCATCCCTGGCCTCTATCCCTTAGATGCCAGTAGTACTCCTCCCCCTAGTGGTGACAATGGCAGTGTCTCCTGACATCGTATATGTGCCTTCGAGGGCAAAATTACCCCGGCTGAGACCCACTTCCAGAGAGGGTGAACCTAGGAGACCTGCAGAGAAGAAGATGGAGCTCGTTACTATGAGCCTCAGATGGTGTTATCACTGAGGTTTATGGAAGAAATCCCTTTAGCGTGAGTTGTAGAGAAAGGTAAGGATGTGGAGGAATAACATCAGTGAAAGATAGCTTCCCTTCCCATCACGTGAACTGAAAAATAGAATGGGTGCCCATTAAAGTCATTTGCTTTAAAGTCAGGTGCTTTACACCATCACTTCATTTTAAGATCAAGGACTGACTTTCTCCAGGACCCGCTCTGTCCTCCGTCTCACCACTGTCACATTCATTGGCCAGGACCATGACAACACTTGAACAAAAATCAGGAGTCTGAGGAGAGAGCGACCTGATTGTCAACCCAGTTTATATGCTATGGTCCAAACTATCTTTGTTTTTTGGGAGTAGGAGAGTTCCGCCCTCCCCCCGCCCCCACCGGTGTGCAGCCCCCTGGTGGATAAAGATTGACTCTACCTCTGTGATTCAGCTGCCCTGTGGAGACTGAGACATTAAAGAAGAATTAAGAATGAAGACAAGTATATTGATCTCCCTCACCAATTTCCTCCAACCAATACCTCTTAATCACAGGGCAAATTGGAATCCTGGTAAATGACTTTAATGAGCATCCATTCTATTTTTCAGTTCACATGAAGGGAAGGGACGCTATCTTCCAGCCTCCCTCCCCATTCCCTCTTTGTGTTTGTGATTTCGCCTCACATCGCATCTATATTTCATTTTATGTATACATGCATGTATATTTTCACATTTTTATTTGTGTCTTGCTGTCGCACTGGAGGTTTATTGTTATAGATCATCATGAGGCACCTGAATATTTTGCAAGACAATGAACCTCTAGAATCTGGGTATCGGAGGAACTAATTTTGTGCAGCAAGAGAAAAAAGAGAGAGAGAGAAAGAAAACAGTAACTATACATCTGGTTTCTAGACAGTATTAGGGTGGCATAACTTGTTCTTGTCTGAGTGAATTCAGTGGATTTGTATTATACAGTGCCTGCTTAAAATGTGTATCCAAATCAGAACCGTTCTTTAAATTAAAAACAAACCCCACGGCTTTCTCAGTCCTGAGCTTACGTCGCGTATTTGCAACTCTGTTCAGGTGAAACCAACTCTTATCCCAAGAGGGTAGGCAGACAGGAGTACTCTTAGTGCGTGAACATAAATTTCTTCCTCCTTCCAAATGATATTTTATAAAATTGTAAAGGAAATTGACACTCTAAAGTGCCTGGGTAATGCCATGTCATAAACTTCGTTCTATAAAGTGGAGAGTGGAACTGGGGTAGACTTGTGTTTTGAGCAGCAGGCTGCACAGCCTACAACTGGGTCTGTGTTCCCAGGTCTGTTTCTGGCTTTGTGTCACCCAGGGGAAATCAAGACTTTTGTCAGGGCTTGAATTGCCCATCTCCCAAGTAGAGATGTATTCTTCCCTCCCTCCCTTTCTCCATCCCCAGCTGTACTTTGCATTATTGGTATTCAGAAAATAGATGAGCCAATGTTTATGAAACACTTTGAAACTCTAAGGAAAATAAGCTTATGCCAGCCTAGGTTGTTATCAACTGTACTGTTACCTTTATTGTTACAATGTACATGCTGTTGCATATTTGTAAATTACATGCAGTAATTACCTGAGTACATCCAGTAATTCAAGTGCCATCACTAGTACTTGACATTAGTATTTCAAAGCAACTTGCTAGGGCAATATATAGAGCTGGGGCTCTTTCCCTTGACATCTGATTATTTGTTGGGGGCTCAAGATTTGTTAGACACAGTGCTAAGAGAATTTAGAGCCATATCTTCCAGGGACTTCATCATCTCTGACATGCTCTGTCTGGCACAGTTCTGTGCTATAAGAAGTTCCCAGAATACAACAGCTGCCAGAAACATTTGAGCTCATCCTTAGTGATTCCATTTTACAGATGAGGAAGCCAAGGCTCAGAAAGAGCAAATGACTCCCTCAAAGCCAAGTTATTATTTAAGGTGTCAGAACTGGAATCCAAGTCTGAATTTCCTGTCTTGCACTACTTCCTTCATTGCCCTGCACTGTTTGGGAAAGGAAAAATAGATAAAAATGGAGTATAAGGCAGATTTGGCTTGGTCATGAGATTCCTCAAGAGTGATAGAGCCCTGGTTTGTTAGGGGTTTAGAAGCCTTCCCCAAATGCACCCTGAAAGAGTCATTAGGTTGACAAAAAAGATGGAGATCAAAATGTAGCCCCTGGGTTAGAGATACTGATGGAATGGTCAGAAGAATATGGGCTGAGTTTCCCTAGATATACCATGGCATCATCTTCTAATAAGAAGTAGCACTTCCTGAGGGGCTTCCCAGGTGGTGCTAGTGGTAAAGAACCTACCTGCCAATGCAGGAGATGCAAGAGACACCGGTTTGATCCCTGGGTGGGGAAGATCCCCTGGAGAAGGAAATGGCAACTCACTCCAGTGTTCTTACCTGGAGAATGCCTTGGACAGAAGAGTCTGGCAGGTTACTGTCCATAGGGTTGCAAAGGATCAGACACGACTGAAGTGACTCAACACAATAGTATTCCTTAAAGTCATTCTCTTCTCTTTATGGGAAGAAGGTGGGTAAGGTCCATTTTAGAGCTGGGCTGTCAATGAAGACTGTCAGTTCCTGACACTTAGTTGATGCTTCCTGTAGGAGATATGGTGATTATTTGGGTGGATCCCAGTGGAGGAGTATGGCAGGCACATCACTGCCTGTGAGGCAGTAATTCTTGTTACTGTGTAGAAACACTTAGGTTGACAGATATTCTCCAGGTAGTTCATGGACTAGGCTTTCATCATATTAATATTTTTTTCATAGTACAGGACTGTTTTGGCATGAATTAGTAATGTGCTTATGATATTTAATGCAATTCAAATTATCCAGGTTTTATATTTTTTCTTTTCTTTATTGGAGGATAATAGCTTTACAATATTGTGTTGGCCTCTGCTATACATCAACATGAATTAGCCACAGGTATACATATGTCCTCTCCCTCTAGAACAAATTCCCACATCTATCTGTTTACAGATGGTAATGTTTTGATTTTTTTCATTAGGAGTTTAGCATCTTCACTTCTTTTTTCTGGTAAGAAAATTCTTTTTTTTTTCTCCTGAGGTCATTGAAAATCACCCTTGCTTTAGTAGGCTAAGATTTAAACAGAAAGATTGATTTTTGGTTTGGAGATCCATATGATTCCTGGGAACATAGAAGAATTAATTATAGAATGATACTGAAGTTCCATGTAGTATTAAGAAGACTAGACCAGAAGGACTGCAAAACTCATACTGACTTACCTACTGAGCAGCTTTGCACTCTAACAAGTTACTTAACATTTCAGGGCCTCACCTTTCTCTTCTGTGAAATGACAGAATTTGATTAAATCAGTTCTAAAGCCCCCTCTAGTCATAAAATTATAGGAATCTAAGTGAACTGAAAATTGATGGTACAATTTAGGAGGAAGCTTCCTGGGATATGGAACTTCTAGAAGATATGATTACAGTTCTTCTGAAACGCATAAATTATAGTAAATGACTCAAAAGTCAGAGCCCTGCAGTATCAAAGCTCCGAAGGTATATAAGGCGAGCCAACTACCCTTGCTTCAGAAATGACCAGGCTATTTTCAACCATAGGTATGGAGTGATGACATAGCAAAACATTGGCCTTCACAGACTCCATCAGTGTTTCCTACACAATGCTCTGGAAGGGCATGACATCTGTGTTCTTCCCTGGGGGCCCAGAGGAAGGGAAGGAAGAGAGGCAGGAGGGAGGCCAAGAGAGGAACTGAGGCACAGACTTGTTGAGATGGATGTTCGTTGATAAAAAGTGAGTTAAAAACAGCTACTTGGTGTGATTGAAAATTAATAAAGCTGGTTCTGTTGTGGCTCATGGGATCCATCTTATTTTTTCATCATCACATCCCACATACATGAACTACACACACACACACACACACACAGTGAGAGACTGGAGTTGCTCTTTAATCTTCCATGGACTTGACAAACAAAGAATTTGCCCCTCATGAACTGAGGCCAAACAAGGTAATTTTTCCCTGCGTCGTAGATATTCTGTGACCAAGGGGTCCCCTTACTGCAGGTACAATTGCTCGAAAGGTCCCATTGTGTGTGTTTGCTCAGCCCTGAGGTGTGGGAAATTAGAGCGGTTTAGGGAGGAGATGTTGAGAAACCTCTCTTGTTTCTGTAAAGCCATCTTAATCACGCCTGCCTCTTTTCTTTGAGTTGATTTACATAGCGGTGTGACATTTCATCATTAAGGAAGCAGGTCCCAATCTTCTGTGTCTTTTTCTTGGCTTGTCTGGCAAGCAGTTCTCTTTTGCAAGCTATGAAATCCTTAAGGAGAACTTCCTGGCAAGGGAAAAATCCTCAGTCATCCAACAGTCTCTCACTTTTCTATTTTAAATCTTGGCCATGCACATATGGTTGGGCATGTGTGTCTAAAAATTTCTTCCACATTGACTAACTTGAGCTATTTAATAGATTGTGCTGGCTGTGGGCCTCTGCAGCAAATCCTGCGATGCTCATCTGCTCCCTGGGGAGGCAGGAGACAGCCTCCTGCATTTGCCTTTGTACTTCCCTTGTAATCTCCCTCTCTGGCCCTGCTAGACCATGAAAGTTAAAACCCGCTTCTTTGCTCATTTTCTTGCAATTAACATTGTCTCGGCTCTCCTACTTCCAGCAGAAAAGAGAGATCTCCGAATATCTTGGTTAATGTCCCAGCAAATGTGTTTTCCCTAGGGCTTTACTAGGGATGTTCCAACCCACATCTAAGGACAGGAGAGTTTGAGGACATTTTTACCCCATGCTCTTAACCGTCTGATGGTGTGTGTGTGTGTGTGTGTGTGTGTGAGTTTAACGCATCTCAACCATAACTTTCTTCTGAAACTTGGATTCTCTTATCTCCAGCTGTCCCAAGTACAGACTTGGGTCCTATTAGGTCCTCGGAAGCGATGGTCGAAGTGAATTTCAAAACAAAGCTGAGTTCTGGCAACTTTGCTTCTTCTTCCAGGTTGTAGGGAACGATGCCAAAGGGACAGGGGAAGATAGGGGGAGGCAAGCACCCGGAGCTGATCCCCAGCTGTGCCTTCTCCAGGCACGAAGCCCAAACTCCCACGGTTTTCTCAGCAATTTAGCAACTCGGAAAAGCTGGCAAAAACGATACCCTGTGATCCAAAAGAATGACTGCCCTGCCAGAAGGTGAGTGGTTCTGTCTTCCCAGAGGAAATTGTTCCTAAGAAGACAAAGAGCAATGATTAACATAACAACAACAAATAATAATGATAATAGCATGGAAGTGTGCTGTAGATTAACACCAAGTGCTTGAGAAGCTTACGGAGTTCCCCCTCCCTCCAGCAGTGATAGATATTGGCCCATCCTGTGCCTGGACTGTTTGGCAGTATCTTAAAGCGCAGTTCTGCTTTAAGAGCAGTGATATTATCCTCCTGCTGGGGTGGCCCCAGAAATTTCATTTTTTGTTGAATGTTAAATATGTCCCCTGAAGTTTATCACAAACAGCATGAAGGGATAAAGCTCCACGTGGCAGGTATTCGGTAGCTCTTCCTCCCCACTGGAATGACAAGCCCTTAAGTAAGAAAAGTCTGAAGGGTGTGTGATAGATGGGAAGCGTGGGCTTACCTTCTTTGAAGGGGGCCTCGGCAGTGCACGCGGTCTCAAACTTTATGTAAAAATAATGCTGCCACAGTGAATGAGAAGAACACGCTGTCGTTTTTGGACGCCAGACAAAGGCGAGAGTAAACATGCGTTAAAATGGAATCTCTATTTTTAATTTACCTTTCTCTTTCTAGAAATCGCATCAAAATCAGATGACACATAATACTGCATTTCTTTTAAGGCTGTAGCAGCCTTCTAGTATAACTCACAAGATCGTTACTTTCCCCATTGTTAGTCAGATGTGTAATGTCTGAAGGCACCCCCAACATTTCCTTTTGATTCAAGAGCCCCGATTTGTTAGAAATCGTTCATTTCAAAATCATAATGCATTTAACAGCTCTTGCTTTGTGCTGATCCCTGGAATGAAGCTATCTAATATTTCAGTGGCCCCCTTTTCTCCTGGATCTCATTAAGTTTCCTCACCCTTTGGGAAGGGTGTTTATTTCACATCTCTTGTTTTGCTTTTAGTTGAGTACTTTCTAAGTCCAGATGCGCCACTAAGGGCATAGGCCCTGAGAGTCTCAGAACACAGGGCGTCTTGGAAACGGGACACACACATATACTGACTGGCTTTTACAAGTGTAAGAGTGATTGTGGGAAGGACTTGGGGTGTTTCTTCTGTGGCTCTTCTGTTACTCCACTACCGAGAGGGAGGAACACCCCTGTTGTGAGATTCAGAATTCCTCTCTGTGCTGTGTGGGGTCTGCTCCTTGTGAAGGAGGAGAGTTGAATTGAAGAACGAGCGCAACTACAGAATCCCTGTGAGTATTGCAGATCCTGAAGCTTCACAGCTAATCCTTGCCTGGCCCTCACTCTCCACCCAACCCTGCTACAAGGGCTTTCCATGGGTTCTCTCTTTGTGCCTGGAGACAGCACCGTGAAGCAGGAGCCCTAATTCTCCTCTCGATTTTACCAGTTGGGAAATGGACGGTGGTCATGTAACTTGCCTGGGTCACAGAGCAGTCAAGCCATCAGACACCTAGAGGTCAAACTTATAACAGCTCTGCTCAGCTCCCTTTGTGGACCACACCCCATTTCATCAGTGCAAGCAGCTTATCAATTAAATGCTGGGTGCTAAAATGTACTGTCCTTTGATTTCCAAGACCACAAGGCCATCTTTCCATCAGTAGCATGTAAGACTTAATTTTTTCCTTGTTTGTGTTGCTCCTCACTGCTCATTTCCGAAGACCATCTTGAGGCCAGTAGTATTCTTTATTTTTAAACGCTTACCTATAAAGATATATTCCCTATGCATGGAGAAGTTCTGTGTGTAAAATAAACACACCCACTTTAGGGTTAAATGCATGATTGTACTTCGTTAGTACCACCTATTACTGTAGGGAGCTGTCCAGCTCTGGTGAAATGAAATGAGATGAAATCACAACATGAAATCAGACGTGATGCTCTCTCTCCATTGTGTGTAAATTCAGTCATAATACAGTGAACCAGGGAATGTGAAGATGGAATAGAGTGTTGCCAATTTGGGGCTTTTATTTTTATGGAAATTAAAAACTTCTCCCAGACATCAGAGAAAGTTACTAATATCCACTCTTCCAATAACTATTTATTGATCCTAACCTTGTATATTGAACTGTACCAAATGAGGCAGAATATATGGTAATACATAAATAAAGGTCCCTTTCTTGGAGGGATCACAGATTAATGGAACAAAATGATAGAGAATGACAGCCCACAAAACAGAAAGAATTGAAAGATATAAGGCAGTAAATATAACAAGTTACTATATCTGAATGCCTTAGACACTAATTTTCTGAATTTGAAAGAGAGAAAGGAGAACTAACATTTATGAAGACTATTTTATTATAGATGTTTTTTTAATGCATTTTTCATGTAATTATCACAATAGCCTACTAAGGCAGACACAATTATTTCCTTATTTTACAGACAAAGAAACCAACTGATCCAAAAGAATACGTGCCCTGCTGGAGGGTAAATAGCTCTGTCTTCCCTATGACGCTCACTATAGTTGGCCTAAGCATTTGGTGGTAGATTTAGATATTTGAAGCCAGACCTTAGGCTAAAGTAGTCAGGGAAGTCTTCATGGAGGAGGTGGACTTACATGGCTCAAGACAGAAAACATATGGGCAGAGGGAAGTCAGAGTGATTCTTGGTAGGAATCAGCATGAATAATGTGACGGAGGGAAGGCCGCACTCACAGGCAAAGATCTAATGGTAATAGAACGTTTCTTTAGGGGAAGAATTGGAGATATCAGAAGGAGGTGTGAAGCTGGGGTAGTATCCGTATGACTTACATGATAAAGGGAGCACACCACACACACAATCGCCAATCTTTCAATCATATTTCTTCCTCCAGTCTGGTATGTGGCACCAGTGACATTTCAACTCGACATTAAATGTATCTTTAAAGGTTTCTTTTTGGATCAAGATATGTAGGTTTTATGGGCTTCCCTGGTAGCTCAGCTGGTAAAGAATCTGCCTGCAGTGCCGGAGACCGCAGTTTGATTTCTGGATCAGGAAGATCCCCTGGAGAAGGGATATGCTACCCACTGCGGTATTCTTGCCTGGAAAATCCCCATGGACAGAGGAACCTGGAGGGGCTACAGTCCATGGGGTCGCAAAGAGTAGAACATGACTGGGCCAATAAGTGCAGCATAGCACTTATAGGTAAAATAGGGAAACCAGCTCTACTTCCCCCTGTCATCATTCACTGAATTGCTCTTTGGAGTAAATAAACTGTGTAAACCCCAATGTTTGCCTTACTCTCTCATCATCCCCATCGTCACTTGCTTTTACCTGAACAGGTCGAGTAAAGAAATCCTTGTGGATCCCAATGTGTCAGTTGCATCCAGCTGGGGTTTCCAAGGGGACTAGAAATGCAGAGCCGCAACCATACAACCATACAGTCTTCTCTCTGGGACATGCATATCTTTCCACAAATCCCCTCTGCCTGACTTTATAATGTCACATTCTAAAATATTCAGGTTGCTTTTGTTGTTCTCTCCATAAAAAATTAATGATCATGAAAGTATTATCATGTTTATTTTAAAGCAACCATTTTCTACATTTTAATTAAAAGTTGTAATTCACCATCTTTTGACCAAGTTATCTTAAATCTTCATCTTATTGGTAATGGGTATTGGGCTGGATTCAGAGAGAAATACAAGCGTTACTTAATGCAAACAGTAAAATCTCGGCGTTTCTAGAGATATGGTTCTGTTCATTTTGTGCACTGCGCTCGCTAACTCTGCCTTTTTAATTAGAAATATCCTCCTGCTTATGCAAGAATCCTGGGAAAGGAGCATTGTCTTATTCATTATGTATTCCACGAGAATCACAAGTGGACAAAACCAGGCATAATACAATGACTGTTGTGTTATTAAAGCACTTTAATAAAGGTTACTCCCTTAGTAGAGTGAGCGTCTCAAATACCCATTTCTTTTTCAAGAGGTGAGCTGCTTGGAGCAAGATGCTGAGTCTCCTCTGGGTACGTGTGAGGCCCCTTTTTGTACATTTTACAGGTTTCCGTGGGTGTACTAGCAGGACTAGTCCTCTTCCATTTTAGTCACCTGTCCTACCTTAGGGAGTGATGTCCTAGAAAGTATTGGATTTTCTATTTTAGGCCTATTATATATATATAAGGAAATAGTTTAAAATAATGATATATGGGGGAAAGATCTGTAAACAAAGATTCATAGATTCATGACATTTGGGGCATTTTTGTACCATGCTGTTCTGTTTTATTTATACTCCTCTGTTCTACATCCCCACTGACTAAAAGACATATTAGTTAAGAATTTGATCTCTAATAGTTTTCTTTAAAAGGAAATCTTTAATGGTACTAAACATGTCTTTTAAGAAAGAAAATGCAAGTGGTGAAGAAGGGTGGGAAGCAGGGAAGAAGGCAGAGAAGAAAGGGAGGGAGGATGAAAGGGAGAGAGAGAGGAAAGAAGGAAGGGAGGGAGGGAAGGAGGAGGGAGGAAGAAGGTGAGAGGGAGGGAGGAGGAGGGGAAGAAGGAAGGAAAGAAGGGGGAAAGGAGAAAAGGAAGATTTAAAAAATGGGCCCACCCAGTTGCAGCACAGCAAAGACTTATCTCTATGCAGTACTTTGATTTCAAATTATTTTTAGCATGGCTTTTATTGTACTCATTGTTACATACATAAATCTTTAAAGTAATACGTTTTGTAAGAAATGGTCATAAAAATTTACAGCCAGTAACTTTTCCCCTGTCCCTTACAATGATATTCTACTAAAACCATTAAATGGTTCTCATTAATGCCCTTTAAATGATTGTGTAATGACCCACAATCGCTTGTAAGTGAACAACCATTAAAGAATTACCAGTTCTTAGCATGCTTTTAAGTACAGCTTAAATACATGGGAGGTAACATATAATATATTAGAAAAAGTATTAAATTTGAAATAGTAAAAACATGATCGTCACAAAAGAATGAGTAGGTGTGCAACCCTACTCTGCAATGACCACGGTTCCCACTGAACACATTATTATACCAGATTTTATTGCATTTGTCTTTTTTCTGTATTGAATCTTTTCCTTTTTCCTGGGATTAATAATAATAATAATAATAAACCCTGCCACCACAGGAGTGAAAGTGCATATAAAAGCAAATGGTGAAAATAATTAAACCCATGTATAACAAGACAGCCACCTATCTAAACAAAAGGAGAACAATTCTTCCCCCAATATTTTCTACACGACAACACATATTCATTTTCTTTTTTTAGACATACAGATATTTGTTATGAGATTGTCTAAGCACTTGAATGATTGCATTTTTTACATTTCAAAGTGTTCTGCATCATGGGAAGATGGTCAAAGATAGTAAAAGGTAATAACTTTTACCAAAGACGTGAGGTCAGAGGAATCCCTTGCTATTTCCAGCATGTTTTTTGGTAAGCTTACCCACTCATGTAGAGTTGGGCAGTTGTTTTACCCTAAAGTGTCAAATAAAGAGTTTGGAGGCATCTGTATTTGAAGTTCTTTCACTCCTGACCTTGTTCTGTTCTCAAGTGATGCTCATGGTGATGTGCTGATACAACTAGGGCCCCAAATAGAGCAAGGCCCAGAGTGAGCAGAAAGCAGATTCCACAAGGGACCGGAGAAAATCAGACTTATTAACTGCCACTCACATCCACTTACTTTGAGGGCATTTAATCCAAGAGGGTAGTTGAGGGACAGGGCAGCCACAGAAGTTTGAGGCCAGAAAGCACAGCTATGTATTTTCCCTGTGTCATTTTATAAACTCAGGATCAAGGTCGAATCCCCCAACTGGTGTCTTCTTAGCCTCCCAGGACTGGTGACACACTCCATTTTCTTCCCTCTGGCAAACGCTTGCTTTTCCCCGCAGGTGTAACCAGGTTCTCTTAGTTGCCTCTTTCTGGTGCACTCAGCAAGCAGCAGAGGGAAGGGTCCTGATTTTACAAATGGTGAGATGAGACTCATAAGCATGATCAGAGTTGTTTCTCTATGTTATGAAAGTCTCACCTTAGCTCTTACGCCCTCTGGGGTACCCTCCCTAATCCCACACAGCTGGTCTCCTATTGCTCAGCAAATGTTAGCATAGTGGCAGAAGGTCTGCTGGGGCAGGGACCCTGTCAGTCCTGATCACAGCCAGGTCCCTCGTGCCTAACACAGTACTGGGCTCAGTCAGTAAAGAATCTGCCTCCAATGCAGGAGACACGAGTTTGATCCCTGGTTCTGGGAGATCCCCTGGAGAAGGAAACAGCCACCCACTCCAGTCTTCTTGCTTGGGAAATCCCATGTATAGAGGAGCCTGGCAGGCTACAGTCCATGAAGTCGCCAGAGTTGGACAAGATTTAGCAACTAAACCAACCAAACTTTTCCAGAAAGGTTGCAAGATAAGCTTAGTTGGTCAATTCAAGCCAGATAATTTTAAGTAGATTGCTGTTCAAAATCAAAACAAACAGTTACAAAATTGTCATTAGAAAGTAAAAATCTGGGCCTGTTGAGAATAAAATAAATCTCAGGCAATCCCCAGGTTTTTTTTTTTTTTTTCCCTTTTCCCTTTTTTTTCCTGTTGGTCCCTCTCAGCCTTCATCCTCTTTCAAGAAACTATGCTGCTTTTATTTTCCTCTCTTCCATTCTTCTCCCTGGATACAAAGCCTCATCCCCTCTAAAAGCTGTTTTTCAAAAAGTGCTTCCACTTTCCCCAGCCCAGGAGTGTCTTTGATTTTAAAACCTGGTCATATCCTGAAAAAAAGAAAGTTTCCCTTCATGTGACTGGAGTTCTGGGTATTGGTGGGTTTGTGGACATCACTTCCTGGGTACCCGGGAATCCTGACAGTGTGCTGGGAGAGAGTGGAGGGGAGGAAGAGCTCTTGGGTTAACTTGAAGTCCGACCTGTAAAGAGCGTGTCCTGTAACTGATATGTAAAATAAATCAAGCATAGAAACAAAGATGAAGACAGAACACACAGACCCTTTATTCTCCTGATATTTTCTTAACTTCATGTCAGCTAGTGTTCTGTCTTCAAGTCGGAGACCTTTCCCATCTCTGACTGCGGGAACAGATCCAACTGTAAGCTTCTTCCTGTCGTGCCTGGCAGTAGCTGCCACACTGTGTGTTATTTAAGAAGCTCCGTTTGGCTCCCTGCTCTGTAGAGGAGGGGAACATATGGCCTCGACTGTTAAAAATATTCATGAGTCATGTTGCCCAGTACTGAAGTACAGCCACCTCAAGGGCAATTTTCCAACAGCTCATATTGGTTTATATAACATGGAATGAAGACCAGATGAAGTTCCAGGAGGTATTCAGAGGAGACAGAATGCAGTGAGGCAAGTTAGAATTTGGTCAGTATGCTGGATTGTATGTCCCTTCTGGAAGCAGGCATGGAGTGTTGGTAAAATCTCAAAGTGAGGGACCTCACTCTCTGGTTCCATTTAGAGACTCAGTGTCCTGCTACAACCTTCTGTGGAAAGAACCTGAGAAGACTTGGAGGTGAGGGTGACTCCATTCACTGGTTTCCCAGTGACTTTCTTCTCTCCCTGACCACCAAGAACTTACCATGCCTCATGGCATTAGCTTTGTCCAGAGTACCCCTTCCCCTAACCCCTATGCTCCTAGCAGAAGCTCCTTCCAGGGATAAATGTTCATGATTTTTTTAAAAAATGATCATGGCTTTTGGCAACTTCTGAAAAAGTTGAGATTGCAGATTGTAGTTACAGTTTTATTTTCACATTTCTGAAAGTTTCTATGGACGTGGTCCTGAGTGGGTTTGGCTTCCCAGGGACATTTTATGTGATTTGTCAAATGCCGATATTGCCAATATTAAGTAAGCCCAGTTAAAACAACCAAGGCTGTAAGATAAAACGATTTAGCTCTCAGATGGTCTAAGAGCAGACAGGCTGGACGTCTACAACAGTTTCATGATTTAGAATACAATGTACTATTTGCCCTTTCTCCTTCTTTCTATTGTAAATTAATCATTAGAGGGCTGTCTCTGAAGCACTCCTTTTCTCGCCGTATCCTCTTTCCACCTGCCCCGTGCGGGCGACTGCACCTGACTGTAATTTGGGGAACACAAATTGCAGTGGTTCAGCATTTTGTGCCTCCTCTAATAAGTTAATGTCACTCCCATCTTCCGGCACAATTCAATTCAGAAGGGCCGCAGTGTATCATTAATGCATTAAAAAATGTTGTGTTTTTAGACTGAATACCTGGAATTAGTTGGGAGACTGACGATCCAAAACAGACTTTTTACAGTGCTTGGGAGCCCCGAGGAAGCAATTCGTGTTTAAGCATCTGCGTTATCAGAGCAGCCCCAGTACTTCAAAGGTCTGTACAGGATGCTCAAAATAGGCACCCTGCCAAACAGAAATTGAAACACATATACGTACTACACTATTTGCCTTACAGAAATTAATTTTCATCCAGCAGCACCTAGGATTATTTAATATTTATCTTTAGCTGCAGGAAGATGAATCTATTATTTTATGAGTTGATTTTGTTATTTTACCTGAATGTTTCAGCCCGTCTTTCCAGTAGGAGACACTTATAGTCTCTTCTATCCCTTGCCTTTCACCCTCTTTTTATTATTACTCTTATTTTTAAGTATCTAGAAGCAATGGTGAGATTCATATTTTTATCACTTGATGCCCCTAGTTGGTTTCCTGGGAAGAAATGATCACTGAATAGATTTTAAGGTCTAGGTTCATATCCATTGCATTGACTTGGTGGTAATAATAGGTATTGAAAAAACAGTTTTGGATTGAAAATAAAGAAACCAAGTTCTAGAGCTTATGGCCACCTTTGTGACCCAGGAGAGATCCTTAAATTGTTTCAGAACCTCCCCTTCATTATCTGCACCCAAGTAGTGTAGAGTCAGTTCCTACAGAGCTCTTTCCCCTAGCGATTTGTCATTCTGAAAGGCCACCAGAGTCCTACAGTTCCTCCTTCTGTTGCTAAGATTCCAAAGGGGTCTGTGCTATGTTGATTGTTTGCACCTGTGAAATTAAAGCATCAAGAAAGGCATATGTCACCGTGTTGAATCACAAAATGACTGATAGAGTATCAGGGGGGACTTGAGTGTATAAAAAGCCACAATATTGCAAAGTACCTTGAAGATGGGAACTGTTAAATATCAATGGAGCATTGCTCTGTCTGCACCGTCAGCACTTCCCTGTGACCACAGTGAGAGAGATGCTAAAATGTCATTTCATGGACCACATTATGTGCTGCTTACGATGAATATTCTGGCCATGGTTTATTACATTTTTGATAAATTGTAACTTCTTGGACCCAAATTTGGTTAGCTTATCTCTAGTGCCATTTAAATATCTGAAAAGACTGAGTTTGCCCCAAAGATTTAATCATCATTCAGCAGCAGTCTGTAACCATGTGGTACTAATTTAAATTACTGTAGCAATGGACAAGTCTCTATCCAGAAATTAATAAATGCAATTTATAAGGAATGTTAAGTAACAACTAACAATTTAATGCTTTGTGAGTTTCAGCCAAACTGATTAAATAATTAAAACAGATTTCTAGGGATAAGGAAAGAGATTTTACCATAAAAGAGATAAACAGTTTGGGAATTGTATGCATTCTTTTAGACATTTAAGATAATTAAATCCAAAACCTATGTTAAAATAACACTAAAGGTCTGGTTTAAATCAGTAGTGGGAATTGCCAAGTTAAGAGTTGAACATCATCCTAAATGTCTGCTCCATTGTTTTAAATAAGACATTTGGGGACTCTTGGAGCACTGGGTCAGTTTATAGAGCCTGCTATTGGTGGGACAATATTGGTCTCAGGCATAAATAAATGTATCCAATGGAACCTTCTTCTTGCTATGGTGTTTCTAGGCTTTTACTAAATAAAACTGGATGTTTAGATTCCTCAACGTTGCTGTACAAATCTAAAACTTCTTTGTAAATGGTTTTCAAATGCTTATTTGTTAAGAAAGGTAAAGGAATTTAGAGTTCATAGCTGTCTTGATTATATATATATGTGTGTGTGTGTGTAATGAGTGTAATATACACATCTATAGGCTCAAAATAATTCATTTTTGCCACAAATTATTGAGCACTTGTGTATGTACAATACATGGATATCTCTGTGATGTGAAGATAAATAAGACATGAAAGCTGTAGACTTCCATGAAGGCAAGAATGAAGACTCTCTTTTCTGATGAATAATAACTTTGTAGGCAGCAAAAGCAGATGGGTAGCCCCCTTGAGACAAATGACCATGGGTTACAATAGGATATATTTCTTCTAAGACATTTTTTAAAGTGATTTGCCCAAGTGACTCCACAGGTGTCCATCAATCATCCTTTACATTGTATCTGCAGCTCACCAACCCTTGTGGGAAAACTACCCAATTGTAGAGCTCTTACCTTAACTGTGGAAAAGCTGGATGGCTGTATCTACAGGACGGAGTGTAATGTGGAAATTGTTGGAAAGCCATCTTTTGGGTGGGGACCTAGTTAGTGAATGTTGGCAAGGTTGAATTTTCACTGACCTGGCCAGCTGTTTGGGAGTTAAGTAGATGCAAATTGTATGTTCTACTGCCCACTAGATTTGGAATTCATTATCTTCCAAATTGAACTTATCATACTTTCCTTAAAATGTGCTTTTCCTTGTATGATAACCAATTATCCTGGTTTGCTTGGGACTGAGTGGTTATATAGAATGTAGATCTTTTTGTGCTAGAACAGGCAAACCAGATGAGTTGATCATCCTACCCTTTAACTTCTCCTCCTGTCTTCTCTATCCTAATTAATCATATTTTCACCTATCCAATTATCCTGGACTTTTCTGTTTCTTTTTCCACATCCACATTGTCACTGAATTTTATCAAGTGTGGTATTCTTCCCTCTTCTCCAGACTGTCAGTCAGTTGTTGCCTTGGCTCAAGCAAGGTCATGCTTTTGCTGAACTGTTAAAGTGGCTACTAAACCGGAAGCCCTGTCTCTCGGCTTGCTCTCACCCCAGTCTTCCCTGGACTGAGCCGCCAATGATATTTAAAATGCCTGTACATGTGGTAAACTCTTCAGTGTAGCTTATTACCCAAAACCTCAGTTTATGTACAGGTGGAGAAAAAAGGCCCTGTCTCGTCTGGTTCCTGTCAAAATCTCCAGGTTCACCCCCAATCACACTCCTTCCGCAACTCCATTCTCTAGCCATTTGAACCTAGTTGATATTTCATGGGGGCAGAATTCACATGTGTACTGTACACCTTTAGCTAAAGTATTTCCTGTTTTTGGAATGCCCTTCCCACTTCCTTTTCACCTTGGAAGCAACGAATCACTTTTCTAGATCCAGTTCAAGCATAACCTTCCTGTATGAAAATTCTTCCTATCCCCAAATAAGACTGACCATTGCTAACTTGGGACTACATTGTGACTTGTATACTCCTCCTGCATCTAAAAACACACACGTTACAGTTATTTATGTAGTTATTAGAAACCTGTTTTATTAATATCTATTTCCAGATTTGGGTATGAGCTGTGACACACAGCAGACAATGGAATGATGTTGATGGAGGGAAAGAAGAATCTGCCTCACTGCCTCATGGGAACTATTCTGAGACCTCAGGCAGTTGTGTCTGGTGAGTCTCTCCTCTTTGATAATGTCCTTCTCACATCACCTGGTTGAAACTTGAAGTAGTTATTTACTTGTTCATCATTTTACTACTAGATCTTCAATATCCTCACAGAGTAACTTCCAGAAGGAAACTTTATGTCCACATATTAGGAGATGTGCATTTTTATATCAACTTTTTTGTCTTATGTCATATAAGTCTTGGGGCTTTCCTGGTGGCCCAGTGGTAAAGAATCCACCTGCAATGCAAGAACCACAGGAGACATGGTCTAGATACCTGGGTCAAGAAGATTCCCTGGAGGAGGGCATGACAACCTACTCCAATATTGTTGCCTAGAGAATCCCATGGACAGAAGAGTCTGGTGGTCTACAGTCCATAGAGTCACAAAAAATCAGACTCGACTGGAGAGACTTAGCACACACACCCACGTGTTAGTCTTGATTCAAATCTAACACTGTTAACTGTCTATCCAACATCCATTTCTCTGCCTTCCCTCAATTCCTTATCCTTCCAAGAAGAACCGTGTTTACTCCAGGGTTACCTCTTCACCACAGACCATGTACTTCTGGAAAAGCTGCTTCCCCTCCCTGGGGAGTAACTCTTATTTAGCCTAAGGCGGTCACTGTGACCCCATTTCCCAAAACTATGAAAAGATGGCTTGAGGTTGTGGCTTACGACACATTTCTGGCCACTGAGATGTAAGAACAAGTCTACTCTGGGGGTATTTTGGCAAAGTCCCCTCTCACAACAGAGGTACTGAGGAGGATATGATCTCTTGTTGCCTATGTGTTATTCTGTCTATAAGTGACCTAAAACGACTGCGGCTATTTTGTGACATTGAAGGAGGCCAGCGTTTGGATAAAGGTAACACCAAGACTGGGCTTCTCTGGTGGTCCAGATGGTAAAGAATCTGCCAGTGATGCAAAATACCTGGGTTCAAACCCTGAGTCAGGAAGATCCCCTGGAGAAGAGAATAGCTACCTATCCAGTATTCTTGCCTGGAGAATTTTATGAACAGAGAAACCTGGCAAGTTACAGTCCATGGGATCACAGAGTTGGACACAACTGAGCAACTAAATTTTATTTATTTATTTTAAAACTAAGACCAGCATAGCAACAAAATATAAGGACCCCAGTCTTTGATGCCATTATGGAGTTTCTGATCCTGCCCCTATTACAGCCCCCAGTCTCCTTCTTCTAGACATGTAATTATGTTCCATGTGGCTGAAAGTCTCATAACTAATGCAGACAAGTTTAGCATTGCAGTCTGAGAGGGCCAGGGTCATTTGTTTAATACATACCACATGGTACTTCAAAGGTAAGGATAAAAATGCTTAAAGTATACTTAGAATAAAGGAAGAAACCCAGATGACCATCAGAGAAGATTCAAATGCCACCATTTGTTCAATAACTATGTTGAATGAATCAATCAATGGGTAAGAATTCCATTGGAGGAATTGTATTAAGTGCTTATAAGGAACACAAACTCTTAAGCGCTGGAAACCTTTCTCTGTATGAGCTAATGGTCTCATTACTGAGCAGGGCAGTGACCCAAATGACTATACAATAAAGAAGAAAGTAATGGATATTATAGTAATGATAACAATCTAACATTTACTGAGCAATTACTATGCACCTGGTGCAATTCTAAGTCCTTCCCAAGGATTTTTATTTGCATCAGCTATGTCTTCTCTCTCAAACATATTCCTCACAGACCACTTCAAAGCCTAAAAATACTTATATTCCCATATATGTCTTTCTCCTTCTAAAAAGAGAGAGAGAGAGAAAGAAAGAAAATCACTAATTTTCCTGAATTTGCTTTTATGTCAAGATACCACCGTATTTCCCTTTCAAACATCACTAATTGTTTTTACTGATAAAATTCATTTTTAGGTTCACAAAAAACTGAATGGGAAGTCCAGAGATTTCTCATATACCTCCTGTTCTCATAGAAGCACAACCTCCCCTATGATCTACATCCTCCTTCACAGTGGTACATTTGTTACGATCAACAAACCTACACTGACAAGCCATCATCAGCCAAAGTCTGTAGTTTACATCAGGGCTTACTCTCTGGGTTGGATGTTTTGTAGGTTTTGACAAATGCAGAATGGCACACATCCACCGCTGTTGTATCAGACAGAATACTTTGCCCTAAAAGTCTGCTGTGCTCTGTCTATTCTTCTCCCCTTTGCCAAGTTTTTTGAAAAAATAAATAAATCACTCCTTTTATGAGCCTTTATTGTTCACATCATCTTTATTCTTTGACCCACTGCACTTCTTTTCATTCCCCTCATTTTTCTAAAACTGCCCTGGGAAAGGTCACCATGGAGCATGACATGGACAATTCAGTGACTCTGCTCCTGCCAGTTCTTTCTTTTGTCTACCCCTCCATTGCAGCACCATCTGCCCAGTTTGTCCAAGCCAGAAACTACAGGCCCATACTTGACTCTCACCTCTTTTCTTCTCCCACTTGCTAGTTCTGTCTCCAGAATTTCTATTGCATGAATTTCTCCCAAGAGAAACACAGCTTGTCTCACCCTCCTCTTGGCTTCCTTCATCTCTCCAAGAGACCTCTGTAATAATCTCCTAACTACTCTCAGGCCAACCCAAGCCCTGTGATGACATGAGAATAATTTTCACCAATACCATTCTCTTCTGGCCAGTCCCTGGTTGGAACACTTTCATAGTATCTCTTTCCAGCAGAATAGCCTGTAAATTCCTCGGTACAGCCTTGGAGGTCTTCACAATCCTGCAAAGGTGCTACTGCCCTGGTGTTACCTCTAGCACTCCCCCTCCACGCTCTCTGACCTCGACTAAAGCGGTCTGGGTCCCGAACATGCATACCTCCACCGCTCTGTGATTTTGCCTGGTCTGTGATCTCTGTGTGGCATGCCCTGTCTCCCTTGTCCAGGTCGTGAACTTCTACTCATAGGGAGGAACATTGCGGAGCGTTTTCTGCTTTCCTATCCATCTTTCCTAACATAGCTCCCTTATCAAAGCTATTGTGCTGTGTTATTACATGTGTTTGTCTGTGTGCCTGACCCTTTCCCTGAAATATGAGCTTTTGAGACAAGGCATTCTGTATCATTCATCTCAGATTCTCTAGTACCTGGTACAATTTATATAGTCCATGGAATTCTCCAGGCCAGAATACGGGAGTGGGTAGCTGTTCCTTTCTCCAGGGGATCTTCCCAACCCAGGCATCAAACCCAGGTCTCCTGCATTGCAGGTGGATTCTTTACCAGCTGAGCCACCAGGGAAACCCAGGGATACTGGAATGGGTGGCCTATCCCTTCTCCAGCAGATCTTTCTGACCCAGGAATCGAATTGGGTCTCCTGCATTGCAGGCAGAGTCTTTACCAGCTGAGCTATCTGGGAAGCCCCCCATACAATGTCCAGTACTTAATAAATATTTGTTGAAAGAAGACTGTTGTGATGGTGTGAACAGAGTGTGATGGGAGCTCTGAAATGGAGCAGTTGGAGGGTAGTTTAATTCATTCATCCATCCATTCATTTTTTTTTTTTTTCCAACAAATAGGTACAGAGTACTTACATGAGCCAGGCACTTTTCAAAGAACTGGATATAACCATGAACAGGCAGAGGACCATCTTACACTCAGAGATCACAGCATTCATTCTAGTGAGAGAAGACAAATACAGTGAGTTTAGCAAAAGGCCAGTACCATGAATGAATGAAAAGCTTAAGACATAGATAGAAGACATACGGAGTGGTAGGGGCCATTGTTAAACTGGGCAGTCCGTGATCCACCCAAAGGTATTTATTTATTTACTTTTGGCTACACTGAGTCTTCATTGTTGTGTGTGGTCTTTCTCTAGTTGCGGCAAGCACGGGCTACTCTCTGGTTGCAGTGCACAGGCTTCTCACTGCAGAGACTTCTCTTGTTACTGAGCACAGGCTCTAGGGGAAGGGGGGTTCAGTAGTTGCAGCTCACAGGCTGTGGCTCCCCGGCCCAGTAGTTCTGGATCTTGGACTTAACTGCCCCATATCATGTGGGATCTTCTTGGACTAGGGATCAAACCTGTGTCCCCTGCATTGGCAGGCAGATTCTTAACCACTGGATTACCAGGGAAGTCCCAAAGGAATTTATTTAAATTCACATCAAAACATCAGTAACAGCATCTGTGCACAACCTGGCCCATGGAACATATTTTGGGGCCAGGTTTGGTCAGTGGCCTACTTCTTTAAGGTCTCTGTTGCGTGGGCATCTCTGCTATGTATCTAGTTCCTTGAAAAAGTAGAGAGAGACCATAGATCTTGAATCCTGGCAGTATTTCCTCGTTAGCTTTACTCCAGTCTACCTTGTTACCTGCATCTTACTTTGTCTTATCCTCTTTATCCTGTGCTTGTAGTTTTATGATGGTTTTTTAGCAGACACAAAATTGTCCTGAGGAAATGGTCCTTTTGTATTCTTTGGAAAGAATACTCCTGTACTTAGGAATCAAAGGCCCAGCAATGAGAGTGCAAGGCAGCAAATGAGTGTGGGCTCTCACACCAGATTCAGAAGTTTTGGTGTCTTAAAAATAGCTCTGCAGTCATCCGTGTTAGGGGGTGGGAGAGCAAAGAAATATGACATTCACATGTGCAGGTAAAACCAGAGGACAGAAAAGTTGAAAAGGCACCTAAAGATAATTCAAAATTAGCCCCTTTGTTTTACAGACAATGCAGCTGAATTAAGAATTGGTTACTTACTAAAGTCATGGACCTTAATATATTCAAGTGGAAATATAGCTGACCATCTACTTCTCCCCCTATTAATAACTGAGGGTTTCAAACAATAGACAATAGAAATGAATGAAGGCTCTAATCAGCAAATTGTAGATGTTTTCCAAATTTTTGTGACCTGAATAATCAGCTGTTAATGAGAAGAGGGGCTTCCCAGGTGGCACTGGTGGTAAAGAACCCGCCTACCAATGCAGGAGACATGAGAGACCTGGGTTCGATCTCTGGGTGGGAAAGATCCCCTGGAGGAGGGCATGGCAACCCACTCCAGTATTCTTGCCTGGAGAATCCCACGGACAGAGGAGCCTAGCAGGCTATGGGCCATAGAGTTGCAAAGAGTCGAACACAACTGAAGTGACTTAGTTCAGTTCAGTTCAGTCACTCAGTCTTGTCCGACTCTGTGACCCCATGGACTGCAGCACACCAGGCCTCCCTGTCCATCACCAACTCCTGGAGTTTACTGACTCATGTCCATTGAGTTGGTGATGCCATCCAACCATCTCATCCTCTGTCATCCCCTTCTCTTCCTGCCTTCAATCTTTCCCAACATCAGGATCTTTTCAGATGAGTCAGCTCTTCACATCAAGTGGCCAAAGTATTGGAGTTTCAGCTTCGACATCAGTCCTTCCAAAGTATATTCAGGACTGATGTCCTTTAGGATGGACTGGTTAGATCTCCTTGCAGTCCAAGGGACTCTCAAGAGTCTTCTCCAACACCACAGTTCAAAAGCATCAATTCTTGGGCACTCAGCTTTCTTTATAGTCCAGCTCTCACATCCATACATGACCACTGGAAAAACCATAGCCTTGACTAGATAGGCCTTTGTTGGCAAAGTAACACATGCAACGGGCAAAAGACTCACAGCAGAGGTAAATTGGGCTTCATTATAGCTGACGGGAAGGTATGAGGATGAATTGTCTCTAACTCCAGCCTGTAACTTAAACCAAAAGTCTTGCAAAATTAGCAGTTCAGTGGTATGTGTGAGAATGGTACTGCTATAGAATTATTCATTCATTTGTTCACACATTCATTTATTCATTTCCTCATTCACAATTGCTGAACCCGCACTGTGACATACTTCTGAACTAGTGCTGCAGGGACCACCGTGTTATAGAGTCTTCCTCCCTCCTGGGGCTCAAGGAGCTCACAGTCCCGCAAAGGAGCTAGAAGTGCAGTTAGATCATCACAGTGCTCTGTGCCATGCAATCATGGATGTTCTTCCTGGGTAAAGGAGAAGCTTGGACCAGACTCTGCATGCAGCCTGCCCTAAGTCGGGTGATGTATTATAAGCACTTCACTGCACCCTTCCTAGTCATCCCAGCAGTGCCTCCTGTACAGCCATTATCCTCTGAAAAGCCTTTCCCCCTCAGGCAAAAATAACCTGCTTGGAAGAAATTATGAAGAGCTTTTCTGCTTCTTTTGAAGTTACAGTTCTTGCCAAGTGACGTCCCCCATGTTTCTGTTACACTCTTCCCGGAAGGACCAAGTCTCCTGAGTCATAAGATGGCAGCCATCCTTTGCAGCCATTGGCTCCCGAGGAGCAGGCATTTCCATCCATCTGCAAAGGGAAGAAGAATTAGCCGCCTGCTTGAATCAACCGTATGTGTGTTGGTTGGGGGCTGTTAGGAGACGTACCCCTGACGAGAGCATAGTTGCCCAGCCAGCTTCCCTTTATCAGATGGGCCGGTGCCCGTTATCATTGTTCTCGCAAGGTGATAGCAGGAGTTGCTCCTGTAAGAAGACGGTGGCATTCTGGCAGGGTCATCGTGGTGTTAAGATGCATAGCATTTGTCAGGTTTGCCTAGGACTTCTGGAGGTTTAGTTATGAAACTTGTTAATTGAGCTATAAATATAGCTGCAGCCTTTGCCTTCCAGTAAGGCAGTGTGTTAATTTGGGTTTGGCAGGGGGATGGTACAAGCTGCCAATGTTATGTTAGGATTAGTAACATGCAGTACATTTTAACTCTACTTCCCCATGTGCCATGCTTTCCTCCTCTGTTTGATATCTTTGTGAGGGAAGAGAGGAGAGAGGAGAGAGCAAGCTCATTGTTATGGGCATCTTATGTTAGGAGTGTTTATCCGTGGACCTGCTTTGCACCCTACAAGTCTCCAAGTGGATGGAGTTAGGTATATGAAGAGAGCCATGTGCGCCACCCCAGAGAGGGTTCAGCCACAACCTTCTGCCCCGAGATTAGTGTAACCGTGGTTGCCAAGAGCAGAGTATTTGCCCTTGCTCCCTCCCAGGAACTCCTCCCTATGTTTAGAGCATCTCTTTCTTTGTTAAAGTGATAATCATAAATATGTGTTTTCCATAATAAAAAATATATCCTCCCTTTCTTTCACACAGAAGGAATCACATGGGGAATGGAGTGGGTTTGTTTGCTTATTTCTTCCTCAAATACTTATTAAAGGGTAAACATGTCACTTGCTCATCTCACTGAGGAAAAAGAAATGTTACGTTTTAAAGCTGTACATAAAAATAACTTTGGCTATGTCCTTTGTGGTCCTAGGGGGAAGGAAAGGGTACTGTTGAAGCAGTTATCACCCTGCCTGTTTTGAGATGCTTGGTAAGTGATAGCTAAATGAATGAATGAGTGGGGCTCACTTAAGTGGTGTTTCGAAAGAATAGTCTTTGTAGATTATCCAATAGATCACACCTACTTTTGTTTCTTAAAATGTATTACTGATCTGGAAATAGGTTGGCAAAAATGTGGAATTCTGTTTGTTGGCAATATGATAGAGGAAAGAACCCACTTCCGGCTAAATAGTATCAAACATTTAATTTTTTTTTTCTAAATGCACCTGGCTTGAGTAGAAATATGAAAGAATGTGGAAGTCTAACATCCTGTGTGTGTCTCTGGAGATATCACTGATTGCATTTTCCCTGGTTATGAAATGTTAGAGAGATCAGCTCCAACTCAATATTCTTTGTTTTTCATTTTGCTTTCCCCCTCCATGGGCATGTCTCTCACCTCTGATAAGTAGAAATTTCCAACTCGTTTAGTTTTGTTTTGTTTAATTAGAGCTGGATGTCTTTCTCCCTTCTTTGGTTGAACTCTGGAAATGAAGATGGTATGTCATGGATACCGAAATGTGCTTCAGTCTAATGGAGATTGTATTGATTTTTTTTTTTTTTACAGTGAAACCATAGCCTGCCTCAACTACACCAGCTGTTAATTATATTTTTTCTAAGTCCTTTTGATATTCATTTGAAAAGCATTTTATAACCCATCTGGTGACCTTGCTGCTAACCAACAATTATAGTCTGACATCTGAATACAAAGAATTTGGGACAAGCCACAGTTGTACATGGAAACTTTTAAAACGATGTCTCCTTTAATATAGTCTTTACTAAAAAACATTGTGAAGAAATGATTATAGCCTCACTAAATTCTGACATGCTGAAAAAAAATGGCTGTTCACTCTTTGGAAATTTGTACCAACTTCTCAAATGAGAGATGGAAAGAGCCATAATCATAATAAAACAGGGCACCAGCTCTGCCAGGCAGTGCACTTTTTGTCCACTCCACCCCATTCACAAACCTGACACTGCCTAGACCGATGTTAATTCCAACTGCTGGAGGTGGATTGAGAGTGGGTGCTGTTCACAGTGTGGTTACTCTGGAGACTGAAGAATCTGGAACCAAATTGCTGGGATTATTAGAGTCTGAAGCAGGATGGCTGTGGGCACTTGTGGGTTTTTGTACTTAGGCACCAGGCCGAGTAGGCAAGTGTGGGCTGGAATCTAGCCCTGGGACTTCTTGCCAAGTTGTGTGCCCCAGCTTGAGGCTGCATCAGCTGGGAGGAAGGGGCCTTTCTGCAAGTCAGCTGCCAGGGTGGAGTGCCTTTTTTTAACTTGCACAGAGATGCAGTGCGTGCTTGAGGTGGCCTCGGCTGGATATAACTGTTTGAGGGAGCCCGTCCTTTTACCTCCGCTATGGTGTATCTGACACTCGCCTGCCCACCCGCATCTTGACTGGTGGGAGGAGTGAATTATCTGATGGGGGATCTGGAAGGAGAAACCAAGCCTGGGAAGCTCTGCCTCTTCTGCTGTCTTTATAGGGAACCAGCCACCTGGCGGGGAGCACGCATCATGCACAGGGGTATGGGTGGCGAGGAGGAGGACAGAGGGGCCTGACCCAGTCCAGTGTCTCTAAATCTAGGAAGCTGACTTGCCCATCTTTCCCAATCTTATTTTATTCTGTAAGAAGAGTGATAATTTGCCCTCCTCTGACCTCCATCAGCTCAAATTTGTCTCATTTTTTAGTTAATTCAAAATTCAGAAAGAAGGATGCTATTTATTGGACTTCCTCTGCCCTCCACCAGGGTCTTAGGAACCATACAATTCTCCATTTCCCTCCACCCCCCCAAAAATACATAGAATTGTCCTTTCCAGCAGAAGCCATGAACCCATGCACGCCATTAGCCAGATCTAGTCTACATCATGATTTGTTTAACCCACAAAGTATCTTTTGAAAATAGGCATACCAACATTGAAAAACAGGAGCGTGCATGTACACATCAAGATTTCTGGACAATCTTAAACAGTCAAGTCAGAAAATTTGGCCGCATTGTGTCTGCCTCCCCAGAGGGCACCGCTCAGCCTGAATGGGATCTCCCTTTCCACTGGATATACACCCCCAGTGTCCCTGTCCCCTCTACTCTTGGCCCCTGGACCGAGATGTGGTGTCAGCCACCATCCATCATTCCTCTTACACAGTTCTGGTTTGGAAGTACATGAATGTCCCTTTATTCTATGTCCCTTTTAATAGTGGACTGGGAAGGCTCCCCTGGTGGAGCCTATGGGAAAAAGCATATGTCTTTATGGAACTATAGATTATTTCCATATGCTTAATGCCTTTTTTTCCCCTGGATGATTCACACATTAGGCTACTTATTTGGCTCCTATAGTCATGTGGGATTTCTTTAGCATTTTTTTTTAGAGAAAGTCGTTTAGGAAAGAAACCTAACAACTTTTTAAAAAAATTTCTTTCCTAATCCAACCAATGAAAAGAAATCTGCTGCTTCCCTAACCAGCCGGTTACATTATATGGAAGCTCGTCTTTATCTGAACCTGATACCTGGACCCTGTACAATGAAACCCCAAACAATGAAATTGGCTCAACCATCTGGTGACCAGTGAACAAATATCCTGCTGCTAGTTCTTAGAATGGGTTCTGTGTGAAATGAACAGTTCACCTCTCTTCTGTCCATGACCAGGGACTGTCCCTGTGTGAGGGCACCTGGAGTTGTACATCTCAACACTGCCCCCACCACCCACCCCCCCGGATCAGAGACAGACTTGTAGAACATGTGAGGGAAAAAGAATGTTTGTTGTTGTTCTAAGCCCCTGAAATTTCGAGGTGGTTTTTTCATGCTGCAGGCCCAGTCTATCTTGACTGCTAGACCCCTGCCTCCACTTGACTGTCCTGGCATTTGAAGAACATTCTTTTGTCTTTATTCTTTTTTCCTTCTGGAATGAATTTCCATTTAACGCATGCTTGTATATTTTCTAAATACGCAACAGTTCCCATTCCACTCAATTGTAAGAAAATCTCTCTTAAGATGATTATTCCTATGGTCAGCTCTGCCAACAGCTGCAGAACACTCCAGAACAGAGAGTGAAATCTGCCATGAGGCCAGGAAAAGGACAATGTGACCCACTCCTTATTCAAGAAGATGTCACACTGGGCCTGTTTGCTGTTTTATCTAGCCCTAAATTGTTTCTAAGAGGTGTGCCAAGAAACATGTCATGGAGAGTGCGGTCGCTGTCCATGGGTTTGGCTCCGAGGAACAAGCATGGGTGTTCTTCAAGCATCCCATTGAGTTCCTGCCTTGCTGGCATGTATCCAGACTCCTTGAACTTGCTGGTATATGTAGATTTTTTCTGTAAGCCTAGACTTAGTTGGGGGAGTAAGCGCCAAGGTTTACTGATTAGTGTGGAAACAAATACTCTCTTGGTTGATTCTGAACAATGTCTTCCAAAATTCAGGAAACACTGCCTGGTTTTAGTATTATAATTTTATAGGCTTCAACTCCGTAATCTCTGATGACATAAATTTTCCCTGTCCTACTGAGAAAAGCCTTTCTTTTCCATTTGGAGCTTGTTTATAAGGATTTTTAACTATTCCTAATAACTTATCAGAATTGAAATAGCATATAATATACCATGTATTTAAAAAAATAAATCTACATCCATTTGTCCGTCTACTTGTCTCTGTTAATATATCCATTTCTGTTTCTGACTACATGTGTATTTGGGTGGAGTGGGGGGTGCCAAGGAGGAACTAAATGGGAATGACAAAAAGGAAGCAAAAATTCTTATTGCTTCTCCCTATACCTCCTGGGACCTCCTCTCTCTATGCCCCCCATTCAGGATATTAAAGTGATGAAAGCTGAAGATTCTAAAAGCCAAAGTGAAGCGTTGGGCTCATCACAAGTATTTCAGTCTGAAAACCATTTTGATCTCCTACCTACTGATTATAACTTTGGGCAAGGTACAACAGAAAGAACTTGAAAATCTGCAATAAGAAGCTTCTGGCTCCAGTTCTAGAGATTGTGAGACTATTTGTCTTGTTTGAGCCTCACATTCCTGGTTTGTAAGATTTTTTTGTTTGACCTATCTCACCAATGTGACCCTGTGTGTCAAGTTCACTCTGGGAGCATTAGACTTCTCTGAATGGGCTGAATTGTTTTCATTACTGTTCTTCCATCCTAGATGGCCAGAAGAGGCCTTTTTTAATAGTGGGAAAATGATTTTTATTTCTTTAAATTTTTTTGAGTGTTTTTTTTTTTTTTTCCAGCCACTTGACTTGTAGAATCTTAGTTCTCTGACCAAGGATTGAACACGATGACCCTCTGTGTTAGAGATGCAGTCTTAACCATTGGACTGCCAGGAAAGTCCTATAGAGGCATGTTTTCTAGGAGGGGATGGTTTTCCCCAGAATGTTTCGGGGGGTCCCAGGTGGCCCTGTGTTCCTGCCAGCTCTTCCTCCACGGCCCTCGACAGAACACAACTTCACAGAGTAACAGTGAGCATGCTTCCTGCACCAGGCCATCCTCACCTCTCTCCCTGTTCTGCATCGAAACCCCTGAGAAATTCAGCCCTTCCCTGTTTTGCCCTGGGCTCTTTGCTGAGTTGATACAGGAAGTCCATGAGGTCCCAGGACCTAGAAAGCTGACATCTGACTTGGCAGGGACTAGATCTTCTGGCTGTGCTCAGATATTGGACTTTTCTGGCAAGGGATGTCTCTGTGGGACCATGACAGCTGGGGGCAGCAAGGCTCTATAGGGGTTACGGAAAGGATCCCAGGATGCTGTGGGAAGGAAGGGCTGAAAGCACTGTCAGAGGCCACTTCTACCCCAGAACCCTTCTTCTCATTCCTCCAGAAGAGGGTGTGTTAATTCACTTCCTCTCCCACTTCTGTCACCTGGAGTAAGTTCTTTCTCAGACAAGGATGGTTTAAAGAGCTCCAGCACAATCCTGATACCTGGGCACTTGCTCAGGAATCTTTTCTTTGCTCAGGGGCTAGCCACTTTCCAGTTTATTTTCTGGATAGTTGGAAGTTTCTGGTGTGTTGATATTAGCAAATTTAGGATCTTATTATCAGGCCTATGCAGAAATATACTTTCTGTCAAGCTTTGGTTTCTGAGGTGGGAATACCTGTAAATCATTGCTGACACCTTATTCTTTATATTTTTAAGATTATTATTTTGAAGACAGACCAGCTGTGTGGTGGACTGAATTGGTAAAGAAAATAGAACAGGGTTCGGAGGGATCAAGTCCTTCCTTTCCGGGAAAGCAGACTGTGGGGGAAAACAAGAGTATAAATGAATCAACAGATATTACCTTTTTATGTGTCCTCCCATCTAAAGCATATTCCGTGTAATAAGAATAATTAAGCCAGAAAGGAAGACTTTGTGATCTATTCCTTAGATTTATTTCTGCTCCCTGGAGTCACTGCTTCGCTAACCTTGCTCTGCCCCACATCATCCCTCTTCCTTCCAAAGTAAATAAATGGAGTTTTCTTTGCCTTTTGTTCTTAATTAGCTATCAAAATTTGAGGTGTCACCCAGACTCTGAAGGCCCCTCTGACACTGTCTCAAGAATGTGGGGGTTGCCTTGTTGTCCTTGACTAACTGGCCTCTCTCCCATCAGCGGTCTCTGAGATGCATGGAGCTACACAGGCATTTTCTGCCTGGCTCCCATCACCAGCTCCAGAGATGATGGAGCTCCTGGCCTCTGTTTGTATATAGAGCTGTCTGAAATGCATTCGGGATCTCTTGAGGTGAAAAGAGTTATATAAACAGAGAATGTTATTATGGATTCTTACTACAGATGGAAATGACTGGGTATTCTCAAAATAAATAACATTTCACATTTTTATAGATATGTAACATAATATGCATGTGTGTGTGTATTTATATTCTTTCCATCTTGAATACACAGCCTCTCCTTCCTTAGCACTTGGATAAGCCATTCATTTTGCCTCCTGCTTTTTTGATTCTCTTCTTAAGAATTCATTTAATTGTTGCCAGCATTTGGAGAGTTAGGATGAAGCGGTTATAGGCTTCCTGCGAGCTCCCGCCAGATAAGTCTGCCGTGGCTATCGCATTTAGGAGAGCTGAATGCTGAAAACACTTAAGTTCTGTTTTTCCACTTCCCCTCTAAAGAGAGATCAATCAGCTTGTGGCTCAGCATAATTACAAATGGAAACTTCCTAGAAGAGGTGTCCAGAGTTAGAGGATTCTGTGCGAGGCACCTAGATTCACAAGTTGCTTGTTTAGATACTTCAGGAATCCCCTTCTTTTTTTTTTTTAAATTGAGTCAGTGTATTTATTTTCCTTGAATTTTGGAGGGCAAAGCCTGCTGTATCTTATTTACATTGATCTACTTTCAGTAAAACTAACAAGTGAATGTAGGTAAATGAATGATAGGATTATCACTTTCCTAACAATGCCTTTCCCACAGGGAAAATCCAGAGTATGGGGACCCTATTGCTGGGGGCTTTCAGAAAAGAGCAAAGATGCCAAAGATTTATCCCGAGCCACGGAGGAAGAAGATTGGCATCCACAAGTCTGGGCAACATGAGGCGGACAACAACTGGCTGTGCCAACTCCACCTGGCTCCAATAAAGGACTGGCTAGCATCCTTGGCAGTAGCTGGTGGGAGAGGCAGGCGGAAGCCAACTGCCCCGAGGCTGGCCAGTTCTGGTGGAAGGAGTTGGAGGAAGGAGAGAGAGCTGGGTGAGAGGGCCTCGGGCCCTCAGTATGGTGCTGAGCAAATGGTTGACTTGGGGGAATTCAGGCCAATTAGAGAGTGATCCTTTCACAGGCAGCCATCTGGAGGGACCCATAAGGGGACTGAGCCTATAATTGGGAAGCTACCCTAAATGACAACTTCCAAATTTTAAGAGGATTTGATCAAATTTTTTAAACTAAGATTTATTGAATGCCTCATACATAAACAGGCTCTATGATAGGTGTTGAGGTCTATAACAACAATAATCAAAACAGTGATAAGAACAAGATGATTGATGATAACCATTGCTAACCTTTGATGAGCATTTATTAAGTGCCAAAATATGTTACATGCCTTAGCTATTTACTTCTCACAATATTCCATAAGGTAGGCATTATTATTATTATCATCTTCATTTTAGAATGAGGAAACCAAGATTTAGGGAGTTTAAGTAACATTCCCAGGGTCACAGAATTAGGTGATACATCTGTATTCTTGACTATGCTTAAAATGTATGGTCTGTACTTATGGAACTAATAGTCTAGTAAATAAAGTAGACATGAAAGAAAATACATAGTAATGATGAAAATAATCCCACACTCTGCAACATATCGAATTCAGATATAACATGATTGAATATTGGATTTCATTCTCTTGCTTCAGACTCAGGTATACTCAAAAATTAATGGCATTATAACTCAACTTGTATTTTTAAGATTAGATTTTTTTGAACTCCATTCACAGTGATATGGAGGGTGTCACTGTAAAGTAACAGTAGCTGATTTGTATGGTGTGCTACTAGTAGCTGCTTTTAGTGGCCATGTACTATTAAGTTGTTAGTTCTAGTCTTTACAATCATTGGGAAAAGTAAATAATGCTATTTGCGATGTACAGGTCATCTAACTCAAATGATTTGCTCACAGTTCAGAGTTAGTTAAGTGGCAGAGCTTGATCAGAATGGAGACTATTCTAATCTAATGCTTTCTTCACTATGCCCATCCATATTGCTTCTCTCCAATAGAGTGGGATGAATGTGGTACAACTACACAGAGGAAGAAGCCTATTTAATTTTTTTGGAAGAGATTTGCATAGGGAAGACATAGAAAACATGTATTGAATTCTTCCTCCATGCCATCCACCATACTGAGTACCTAGCATGTATTTTTTTTTTTTCATTTCATTTAATTTTTGTAAAAGCTAAGTCAGGACTTATGGATGAATAGGAATTTTCCAACAAGACGGTGGGGAGCTGTGGCTATTCCAAGACGGAATGGTGTGACGAAAGGTGAAATACTGTGGTGTGTTTGAAGGAATTAGAATCAGGTTTGTATTATGAAAGCATAAAGGGCAGTGCAGAAATAGAGAAATCGTGGTTGTGGGGGAATGAAAGGTGGTAGTGACTAGAGATGGGGTTGTAAGGATAAAACTCCAATGACATTCTGGAGGGCCTAGGACCAAAGAACATGGAACTTTTCCGAAGGCATCAGTTATGTGGCAGAGCGAAGGAGAAATAAGTCCGGGTTGAAATTCTATCTTCCAAAAATTCTTGAAAAGTAGAGCTATTATCCTATTTCTTTTAAATCAAAAGCAAGTTCATATAGAAAGATGAAGGACTTTAGCCAAAATCATACAGTTTGTAAATGGCAGAGCTGGGCTTTGAACTCACATCTTTGTGGCTCAGAGATCTACATTTATTTATAACCCCTAGGTCTTATGCTTGAAGTAGCTCATTTCCAGATATTGGAAGGAAAATGAATAGAAATAAGGAGAGCAGAAAGTGTTCAGCAGCTTCAGACCTACTCATCCAAGATTATCCTTTTGCCAAAATGGATTGTTTTCTTCATATAGATGTTTATTAGAATTTCTAATATTACACTTGGCATGACAAATTTTTAAAATGTCAATCAAGAAGCGTGATGTTTAACCAAGAGGGGCATGTGGAGGTGGGATGAATTGGCAGATTGAGACTTATATATATATATACACACACATATATATATACACACACACACACACACACTATTAATACTATTAATACATGTAAAATATTGAGTTAGCCAAAAAGTTGATTAGAATTTTTCCAAAAAATATAAGGAAAAACCCAAACAAACATTTTGGGCAACCAAATAGGTAACTAATGAGAACCTACTATATAGCTCAGGGAACTTAGTGCTCTGTGGAGACCTAAATGGGAAGGAAATCCTAAAAAGAGGGGATGTGTGTGTGTGTGTGTGTGTGTGTGTGTGTGTAGCTGATTCACTTTACAGTAGAAACTTATCCAACATTGTAAAACTATACTCCAATAAAATTTGATTTAAAAAAAGAAACATGATGTTTAAAGATGGAGTCAACACAACAGCCTGAAAAAAAAGATCAAGTCAAGGCGGAGCTTCTCCCACTGCTTTCACTCGGCAGGTCACAACTATTTAAAATTTGAAAGCAGAGTTACCAAGAATCGCTGCAAAGAATACATGGACAGTGACACCAGCGAGGACAGAGATCTTACTGTAAGTTCCCTTCCCTCGTCCCAGCACTGAGCTGTTTCCATGTGGAGTAAGGCTTCATTTTACTATCTATACAAAAATGCCATATACATTAGCAGAAACCACCCTCAGAAAAGAAGGAAGCATCAATAAATTGGCAGTTCCTATTAAAAGTTTTATCTAATCTCCACAATTTACATTATGGAGCACCACCAGATACATGAATGGTAGCATTTAACTTCAGAGTTAATGGGCTTTCATCCTCTTCTCCAAATTGTGAACCCTCCCATGCATTTGCTACTCTTGATTGACACAACAGATTCTGGTGTGGTTTGTGTTTTGTCCTAACATTTATAGAAAGAGCTGTGTATAGGAGTCAAAGAATTTACTTTTCTACTCACTAGTTGGCTGAACTTTGCCATATTGGTTACTTTCTCAGAACTCTCCTTCACTCAGCTTCAAATTGGGCATAACAGTACTACAAAGGTGTTTCATGGCAAGGGCCTGGCTGGAAATAAGAGCTGAAAGTGGTCAGGATTATTTTATTATCTGTGTCTTACATCGTATCAGAGTCAAGATAATAGCACAGGTGCATCTTCATCCAACCTGGCTGGGAACTGCTGTCCCTCCGGAGCCCCCAGGTGACAGATTTACTCCAAGGACAGATAATGGGTTGTGGACTCAAAATGGGGACATTCTAAGAGACATAAAAGGACCAGCCTTCCAGGTGGTCCAATGCCATACCACCTCTAGACTATTTTTGTTTTGTAGCCTTTCTTTGAACCTTTCTTTGGTTGAAATCCAATTTAACATGACACTTTTTAGTTAATATAGATGTGGTACACGTAAAGTTACACATTAATATTAAATATAATTATATTTAGGTTATACATTAATGTAAGTAAATTGTCTCCTTCAACTCTTTGCTCAAATGAACCTTCTCAGAGTGGTCTCCACATTTACCCAAAATAAAATCCAATCCTCTTCACAGCACCCCTTCTCTTCCACTTTATTTTCTTGGCAATTTTTACCTTCTAATATACTATTTAATTTTTATTTTGTTCATGTTTTGTTTTTCTCCTCTGACCAAAATACATGCCCCGTAGGAGCAAAGATTTTGATTTTCTTTTTTAAATTCTAATAGTCGTTTTTCCCAGTGTGTGGTATTTCGTGGGAAGTCAGTATTGAAAACCATTATCTTGTTGCTTTTCTCCCTGAACTTCCAGGACTTGAGCTTATTTTAACATAAACTCATTCATTAAATGGTTTTTATTTTCATAGTTGAGATAAAATTCCAGGTATAGAAGCTCTCATTGGTGTACTCAAATATTTTACATGGCCCATCATTTATGAAAACCATAATAATTTCCCAATTTTCCAGGGTGATATAATTTTCTCTGGGATAAGAGGCCTGAAGGTTGCCTATGTCTGTTTCATGAAAAGAAATAAAATTTAGAAGTGTCTCTTTAACGCATGAGGAGAAGGCAATGGCAACCCACTCCAGTACTCTTGCCTGGGAAATCCCATGGATGGAGGAGCCTGGTGGGCTATAGTCCATGGAGTTGCAAGGAGTCAGACACAACTGAGGGACTTCACTTTCACCCCTCACTTTCATGTATTGGAGAAGGAAATGGCAACCCACTCCAGTCTTCTTGCCTGGAGAATCCCAGGGATGGGGTCGCACAGAGTCGGACATGACTAAAGTGACTTAGCAGCAGCAGCAGCTTCAATGCATGATCTTTGTTCCCACAGTATTATTAGAGACTTCTAAGACTGTAATGCCAGTCAGAGATATTGCCTAATAGATAGTAATTAGAGACTTTAGTCTTGACACAAGCAATGCAGTGAAATTGCTCTGAAAGGGTTAAAAAAAAAAAGAAAGTCCATCTGCGCCATTTCTCTCAGTGTGAAAATACTTGTTTATAAATTGTCAACTCCATATAAGTGTGTGTATGTTGCTTTTGAAATAATGTTATTTCAAGTAAGTGAAAAACTACTTGGGTCACCTATACATAACGTTAGTATGAAAATAATGAGACTGTTTTCTGGTGACTTGGTCGATCCATTGAATTTTTAGATGCCAGTTAAGTGACTAAGGCAGATGAGGTGACAAAGATTTTTTTATCTTTTTTTAAGTACTATAATGGAAACATAAATAAATTACAGTATGTTTGTATAAAGGATTCATTTAATAAGATAACAGATATGTGTGGGTTGAGAGGGAGGAAGGGTAGTGTTCTCATAGAGAAGAATAAAATGGTACATAATTCAAGATCACAGGCAGCTTAATCACATAAATATAAATAGAGACAACCCATTTTATTTGTTGGCTTTTGCTCTTATATTTTATCCTGGAACTATTTTGCTTAACTAGCAGAGATTTTTCTTTCCCTCTCCTTGAGTAACTATTTTTTTTATCCCTGAGTTTGGGGAGAGGGAAGAGGCTTAAAATCACAGTAAGAAAATAGGAGGAAGGACTAAGCCATCTTGGTCTGCAGGTTATAACCTGCATTTATTATTTTTAAGGAGTTAAGACACAGCTGCCATGGTCTGCAGAAAAAGAGGATCATACCGGCTGGTTCTCTGGTTCTTCTGTATCTGAAGCATTTCAGCCTAAGCCTAGTGAACTTCCTAGAATACCACTCTCATCAGCTGATGGAAGCTGAGCTTGTGTTGTAAGCAGTGCATATTATTGTATACAATTTACTGCAAAGGGGAGTGATATGAATAGAGAATGGATACAGTAGCTTACTGCGTGCTAGCAGGTCTTTTCTGGGCTCCTAAATGTTAACTGGATAGTAATGTAAGTTATTACACTCATTAAATTAGGCCACAAACAAGTCAACAGTGATTCAGCAAAATGGCTTTGTTTGTATAGTGCAAGGAAGTCTGATAGATATCCAGTCACACATTTATGGCTAAATGGATGAAGATTTTAACATTACAGCCTAATAAAAACCCCATACTGTGTGATTAAATAAGAGGGAAAGCAGTAAAAAAGAGAACGCATAATGACGGTAACATGTAGGTCAGTTACAATTTAATTGTCATTGCACTTCATTGCTAACATATCAATTCTCTGCTGCTTAGCTGAGCAGAAAACAACAACTTAACATGTACACTGGGCCCACTGACGAGTCATCAAATCCCCACTTCCATCACCTGCTTTTGACTACTTCCTTAACAACCACATGAAGTCTTCCTGCTTTAATAGGATAATCTCGCTGAAAGCTCCTGCTGATTATTTCTTCCCATGCTCAATGCATCAATGATCAGTAAATTTACTTCACACTCTACATAGATGCTAAAATTAGATTGTTTGCATTACAACTTTCAATACTTCTGCAACAAGAAACACCTGCCTGCAGATTTATATTGTTTTGTTTAATGGTTTAAAATAAAGATAGCCTCACTGTGGCGATACCTTGATGTACTATATCGGAGGCACACAATGGCTGATCATTTTTCTTACTTATCTAATTTGTACTGTATTTCTTGCCATATAAGGTATAGCTTCATTATCATTAATTGCAGCTTTAGAAAAACCGAGGAAGTATTTATTCTTGCCAACTTTGCTGCAATTTTACTTATTCAGTGCAACTAAGAGCGGGTGGGAAGTAAAAAAGCACTGTATATTTAACTTTTTTCTCTCTGAATCTGGATAATTCACGTAGTTCTCGAAGGGGCTTTGGCACCTTTTTAAACTGTTAGCTCTAAAGAATTGTCTGTCTAGCACACTTAGGCTGATCTATAGTAAAGACTTAACCGAGTACATAACCAAACTATTAATTCAGGTGCCTAAGGTGACATTTTTTATCCAGCTTAGCGTAGTGTATTCCATATAGAATAGAGCACAGCTCCTCATAGAAAACATGATCCAGAAAAAGCTAGGTAACTTTATTAGGGTGATTAGAAGCATCAACAATTTTTCTTCTCATTCCAAATCTCATTTTAATTTGGATTTCTGGGAATCGGGCCCATAGATTCCAAATGTCTCTAATACACTCTCTACGGGTAGATTTTATTCCTTTTGCACCTCCTTGTACATATCTAGATAGAATTATGTGGCATCTAAGGGCAAGAATAAGGACCTGGATTTCAAGATCACGGACAAGCAAAGCAAAAACCCCAGAAATACGTTCTACCCCTGGATTGATGTCTAAGGCAGCCACTAAGCAGTGAAAGTTATCTGATGTGCCTTGGAGATTTGGATGGCCTTGCAGTTACTTCCAAGACTGGCAACTCATGAATCCCTGAATTCTTACTGAAGGATCAAAGATGGATGGGTTACTAATCCAAGACTGTCTTGATTAAGAAAATATTCATAAGAGCCACCTTCCTGTATTCATTTCTTTCTTCTTTATTGACTATGGAATGGGAAGTCCTTTGAGTCCAACCAGGGAGAAAACCAAAGTAATACAGTATTTTTCATTTCCATGGTGCTTTATATAATGATTATGCAAAGTGTTTAATGAATGAATAACTCTTCTTGACATTTTGTAGATAAGACATGTAAGAGATTTGGACAAAAATAACAATATGAATCAAAATTTATCTGTGGTGCTCCAAACACCTGATTTTCTGCATGTGCCCTAGTCTACTCAAATGCACTGGGAGAGTGACTGTCTTCTCTTAACATTATTCTTTGACATGTGTTCTGATCATCGGTACAGGTCAGATTGGTTCCTCCAACCTGGGCAGCTTTCTTACCATCGTGGATAATGGTCTAGTGGGACTGATGACACTTACTGCCATCTAAGAAATGAATGCTGCTGATGTGCAGAAACTCTTTGACTAGGTGGTACACATTGCAGACACTCGAGCAACTGAGGCTAAGGAAGACCTATCATCTCTGAATTATCTGATCAGACTTTTTATTGCTTCATCTTTTTACTTTTAACTGGTCTGTTAAGTGTTCATGTACATTTCTCTGTGTCTCTGTTAGAAATAAATTGTAAGTAAAAGACTCATTTTCACAAGTAACATATATTATCTAGGGGGGATAAATGTATTGATTTTGCTATAAAAATGAGCTCTTTAGATTTACAAGTGCCTGGCTAGCTAAATATAGAACTGTGATAAATTCAAGTTCACAACAATGGATTTAACCACATTATTATCCAAATAATCCACTTAACCATGTTTTAACCTCTCTGAAAATAGCTGGAAGAAGGATTGGAGGAGAGAGTGTTTTCAGGTGTTTTTAGATGATATTTTTGAATCATATCTCCCACTTGTCTAATTTTTAAACCTTGACCAAAAATGCCATGCTCATTTTATCTTTGCATCAAAGGGAACTTGGCAGATTTCCTAATGACAAACTCCATTCAGTGACTCGAAGCAATGATTCATCACCCAGTATATAAATATCTCGATTCTTGGTGCTAGCTGCTTCACATGTGAAAGCCAGTCAGTGTTCTCTGGGGCCATTTTAGATTTGTTTCTCTCAAAGCAGTAGGAGACCAGGACCAAGGCATGGAATGAGGGAGGTGAAGTTCCATTACACACTGTGTGTGTCTATGTATGTGTGTGGGAGGGGGGCAGTGGGTGTGTGTGTGGGTGTGTGTGAGCAAATGCATGAGGCTGATGTAATGCTGGATTTGGCAGGATGGACTACCACGTTCTCCAGCAGCTGCCTTTTATAAGCTTATCTGAAACCTTGACACAATTTTTGGAAGCTCATTAGACTTAAGAGTGATTGCAAATGAAAGAGGATGCAGGGTTACTCACTGACATTCATGCCTGCTTTTTAAATCTCATGCTGTATTGTTGCGGACCTTGATTTCACACTCAGATGCTTAACCCCACATTAATATGTGTCTTCTTTCCCAAGATGAACACAGTTGCCTTTGCTATCTGGCATTATCATTCCCCGCCAACAAAATGGATTGCAGGAAATTCAGTGGTGGGTGGGGGTGGGGACACAGCCATGATGTCTCAAAATTTTAACCATGATTTGTCCATTTATTCTTTAATACAATACATATATTTTTGAGAGCCTACTGTAGCAACCCAGTACCAGGCACTGTGCAGATTCTTCTTGTGAGTTAGGTTCTTAAATAAAATGGCAGATGTTTTCATCTCCTAGGGTCATACCAGAAGTCTATTTCTTTTTATCTTTCCTTATTAAATTATGTTTACCTGAATACATCAGGTTCATTTCACCTAGGCAGGATGTCCCATTAAGCATGACAAGTAGAAGGTTGCAAGATTAATGCCCTTCTTGAGCTTGAATTAGTGCGTCAGCATCTTTCCAGATCTGGGCCCAGAGTCTATAGGAAGCATTCCATAATGGACCTTAGCCTCTAACTGAACTGCTCTAATATTATTCCTATAACAAGACTACTTTTAAAGAGCCTCATTATTGGCTTCATTAGATATGTTACTTGCATCAGTGGCTATAGTTATGCATATAATATAGGAGAGGTTAACATAGCATATTTTTTATGTTTTCTATGGCATACAGCTTGAAGTAGCCAAAAGGTTTATGGCGATGTAATTGGTAGTTAGTGTGAAATTTGTAAGACAAATAGACAATATCTAGGGTAACCCCTCTAATCCTCTTCTTTCAGGTTTTTACAGCCACCAAAGGGCCTCATTAAAATAGCAGTCAGCACCTAGTGAAAAGATACAGTGCTTAGAGTGCCCAAAAGTGACAGAAAATCTGCATTTTGTAAATCTGACACCTTTGATCGATTATACAGTGTGAAGCCATTTCTTCTAAGCATTATGATAATACTTCAGGTTCTCTTCTGAATCCAGCTTTGCTATATGTTCACTAGCTATAACAACGTGAAAAAGAGTCAACTGTATAAAATGAAGCTTAGGAAGTAAAGAGGAACCTTTTTCTATGGCACAAAGCTCTTTGCAAGCAAAAGGGCTGGAAAGCACCATTGGCATTTCCAAGGACCACATAATCTTGTGGTACCGCTCCGATAAAGATGAGGATACTGCTTATGAATATGCCAGCATTTGTGTATATGGGGGTGAAACCTTCAGGCTTCCAGGAAGGAAGGAATCATTTTATTTGCTCCATGGAAAAAAGTATTGGCTTTTTTCATCTTTTTTTATATTAATGTTTTACAATTATACCCAGGCTAAAGCAATTAGTGAAAACCTTACTCTCCATTTTACAAAGTGAAAGTGGAAGTCACTCAGTAGATTCCGACTCTTTGTGACCCCATAGAGTATACAGTCCATGGAATTCTCCAGGCCAGAACACTGGAGTGAGTAGCCTTTCCCTTCTCCAGGGGATCTTCCCAACCCAGGAATCAAACTGGGATCTCCTGCATTGCAGGAGGATTCTTTACCAACTGAGCTTTCAAAGATACCTTTGAAATTTGAGACTTCAGAATGAGGGGGTCAAGTGAAATGATACAAATTTTGGCAAAACTTATAATGTAGTTCTAGGTGGCTGTCATGTGGAGCAGGCCTTATGAAAATGACACTGAGTTTAAGAAGCATTATTGCAGATATCCTAAATAAAGATTGTCTCCTTCCAAGCCTTCCATCCCTTCTCCTATGCCAGCAGAGGTGTTTGGGTTGGTCTCTTTCACTCAGACTCTAGACTCCAATGCCCCATTCAGTAAGATTTGTTTGGATAACTGACAACAAAGATAGAAACTAAAATTAGAGGATCTGTAGAAGAAATATTCTTTAAAAATTCTGTTAAATGTAAATTTACATTTTCATCATAGCTAGAAGGGAGGAAGATGTGGACCAACACTTAAGTGTGATTATTCTCTATTTTTGAGAATAGAATATTTTTGGGAAGATTTGAGAATGTTTGCTGATTATGAAAGGACCAAAATGGAAGGGTGACCTCTCCTGAGTCCTTTGTTTCTGCCTACGATTGAACACTGTCCTTGTGTATATATTTCTGTCAATTTCAACGAAGGGAGAAAAGCCCATTTCCCACTCTCTCATTCTTTCTGTCTTTTGATCAAATGATATTGAAGTAAAGTTTTTGTTTACAGAAACTTCCAAAAAACTAGCCAGACCATTTTGACCTGTATGATTTATGCATTTTGTGATGAGTATAAACTGCTTGGTACAGTAGCAGAGTACCTTTATGAAAAGTTAAAAGTAGACAAAATGATTGAAAAACATCTTGCATCATTTATGGTTTGAGTACATAGCATGATAATAGAGCATTATTTGTAAGAAAATATCATTCAAACCTTATCTGACCATTGTCTGTATTTTAGAATTGAAAGTCTTCGAGGACAGATTGATAATCTGATTTAAACATGCCAAGGTAATTGCCTCTCTTTCCCCTTAAATGTACAAGGCTATAAATGCCTGCTGAAATTTCCTTTTCAGAGTTTTATGTATACTCATTTTGAATCAGTTTTTTAAAAGGGCTAGATTTTTTCCCATTGTTATAAAAGAAACCAGTTTTCATTTAAATGGTTCCATTTAGGTATTTGTGGTTATTAATAATACAGTTTACAAAGGGAAACATTTTAATGACAGGAACGTTGGAATGAATCCTTGAGAATTTGGAATGGATATTACTTTCTCTTATAATAATCTGGAGCCAGTATCTACTTTTGTTGAATACACAGATTTTTTTTTTTTTTTTGAGGGTCAGAGGTATTAAATTTTAGTCAGTTTCCAGAGGGAGTGGCAAGCCTCTTGGCTGAGAAATTTACTTGAAATTACACTTAGGGAGAAAAAAAAGAGAAAATTGCCTCATCAGATCCATCTTTCAACCAACAAACCCTCCAACTCTCTCTGTTCTTAATTGTTGACCCCTACCATCTGTGTCACGCAGTGTGGCAGGAACTCTCTCTTCAAATAAAGATCCATGTTACCTCATCAGAATGTACTTGTTAAAAGTGATAATGGTTTACAATCGGTACTTAGCTATGTGAAATACAATACCCTCTTTTAAAATGTAGAGGTTTGGGGCCTGAGTTAATACCTTGGTACATAAGTCATTACATTATCTGAAAAATCACTTGATTCCAGGGAAAAATATCTGAAACGCTTTTGTTAGCTTCAGAGTTTGAAATGCAGAATTTATTTAATTTAGGAAAGGAAGTTATTGTGTGATGTCTGTTGCTAACTGTTGAGTGGCACTTAGCCTTTAAAAAGCTGCCCTTACATAGATAGTACCAACAGTAGAAAATGAATGGAAAGAAATTAAATACTTTCTCATCAAATAAATTTTTGAAAATCTGAAATATAGGAGGCATTAGATAAATGAGACTGGACTTACAAAAATCACCATCTTTTAGAGCGAATTCTCTTGGTGTCTATAGCTTATGTTGCCCTAAAAAATGAACTTTAAGGGACATTGTGAACAGAATGAGTAGGTTTAAAATTCAGTGGATTATCTGCATCTGTTAGGTGAGAATGAAACCATGCTGAAATAATGTATTCTTGTGTTTTAGAGCTATCACTGCCAAAGGCTACTGACTAGTAAGTATCAACATCTGTGTTACTTCTTCTTTAGATTTACTGATTCAATGTGTCTAAGCATTTCATTTACCCCTGGAATTTTTTAAAGTTGTTCTAAGCCTCTGTTGGATGTACTATTTCATTGAAAGATATTATTAGCAAATATTAGTTAAGGGATTATATGTACAATTAGCCCTAAATCATATTAACCGAATGTTGTGATTCGTATTATTGAAAGAACGTCACACTCTTGAAACAAGTAAATAATGGAATAAAAATAAATAACGGTACCTGTATTTTGACAGTGATATTCCACCTCTGGTTTTCCCGTGCGCAAGCGTAAACACGCATACACTCGCTCACACACACACACACACAATCATTCAAATGCCTTTTCTTTCTCTGACAAAAATATTCATTAAAAACATTTCACTGTGCTGCCTTTTAATATAGCACGGGCATTCAACCTGCGCAGGAAGCTTCCTGGAACCGCACAAATACTGTGTAATTATCTGGTGGCTCCCTGCTGGCTGCTGCATATTCCAAGCACAAAGTGAGCAGTGCATTTCCAGAGCCTGACTCCCGTCTTCATTGTCCCTGCTTGGAATACGAAGCCTCACTTCATTATAGGAGACCTGATCAAACTTGATAGATTTAGCCATTATTCTTGACTGTGTCAACTTTCCACAGATTTTTTTTTTTTTTTTCCCCTTCCTTGGGCTCTTCTGTTTTACCACCCAGGGAATGCAGAATATATATTCTGAATCTGGGTTTCTCTCTTTCTTGCCTCTTCTCTTTCTTCCCTCCCTCCCTCCCTCTCTCTGGGCTCTCTCCACCCCCCACCTTCTCTGTCCACCCCACTCTTTTCACCATCTCGCCCCCTCTTTTCTCCCCTCTCCCACCCAAACAAACCAAGGATTCAACAAATAATGTTCTTTCCACATCATGTGATTCAAGGAAAATAAGGCTTGCAATTTTTCTCTCAATTGTCCTCTTTGGGTTTGATTTTTCAGTTACTATAAAAGAATTCTGCCGCAATGTTGACATACAAGGCAGAAACACTTTGAAAATCCTTTTTCTATTTCCTCTTAGCACCGTAACTTTTGCTCTATGATGTTGTGATGATGGTTGGGTGTTTTTTTTCTCTCTCTGTCTCTTTTTTTTTTTTTTGGCCTGTTTTATAACAACTTTCAAGGAGTACTTCAGAGTTCATATTTTCAAGGATCATTCACATCAGTGTATTGTATCGAATTTTATAAACGTCGCGGTGCATTTTCTTTGCAAAAGGCATTAGATCATTCTCTAGGCAAATACAGATGTTGGTACAACTGGTTTAGCATAACAGATTGCTTTGTAGTTTTTGAGAGTTGCTATGCAACAACAGAGAATAATATCATAGCTCCACCAAAATTTTAAAAGATCAAAAAATTAATGCTAGCTGCAGCACCATAATTAGGATCACACACTGATCCCTCAAACTGTCATAGAGCAAGTTAATCAATATGTCAGGTATTTGCTACTGACCTTAAAATGCTTATAAGGTCAGTTTATCATTACTCTAGTTAATGAATATATTTTGTGGTGAGATTTTGTTCACTGAGTTGGTTTTTTTTTTTAATACATACATATTCCCCTTTGATGGACCCCAAGCACTATTTTAAAGTAGAAAATAATGGTTCATGTTTAGGTCTGCTTATTAAGTGCAAGTTATTAACACAGTGAAAAGGAAGAATGTTGGAAAGTCCTGTCACTCTCGGGGTCTCTCTTCTCCCCAAACCCCGCCCATCCCCTTGGTTATGTTTATTTTTTGAAAGCAAACACCACGCTCCCCATAGAATGCCTTTCAACAAGTTTGCTCCCAGGATGCGTCTTGTAGAGTCTGGTTCTATGCCACAGAAATAAAGCAAGATGCTAGTATAGCTTGAATTTAATGTTATCCTCCTCAAATTAAAAATAAAATAATTATTTTTTTCAGAGTGGCATGTTCAGTCACACCAAAAGCTTCACAGCGTCTTAAAATGTAAATTGCCGTGAAGCAACACAAAGGAGAAAGGGAAGATTGTGAAGGCAATCGTACTGATCACTTAATTCAGTCGCTGCATATCCACTTGGCATAAGGTAATTAGAGTGCCACATTGCTGTAAAGACAGAAAGCTTAGGGTCCCATTCCGACTCACCCAGACGATAATACATGATTAGAAGTCAGTGACAGATCACAACTGCTGAATGACCCACCAAGGTCTTATCAAGGGCAAATCACATAATTAGCATGCACTTGGCTGGCAGAGGAGTGCAATGCTATTGTTCCCGCACAATCAAATTAGCCCCGCCAATGAGGTCAGTGTTCTGTGACCTTAACGACATTTCATGTTTTATCCCCCCCACTTGTCACACACACGCACACATGCACGCATGCAGTTGCACGGCAGTACCCACACTTACACCGCACCTGAGTTCTGTGGACACTAAAAACATGCTTTACAGACATTTTTGAAGTACACTCCATTGACTCTTCAGTTCGTCACATATGGAATGAGGAATGAGGAATGCAGCTAATGTAGTCTGACCCAGGGGGACACATATGTAATGGAGCTACTTTGACATAAATTCAAGCATCTAGTGAGGCCCAGATCTCAAGTTATTTGCTCTTCCTACATCTGCACCATCCCACATGTACTAATGAAGTTTGAACTCAAGCTCAGGTCTCCCTTTCCTTCTCGAAATCAAGAAGACCCAGGTGACATGTGCACCCTGCCTCCACCCCATTGACCCTGCCCTCAATTGTTGTCCACCTCTGTGACCCAGAACTTCTCTCAGAAAGGATGGTGTTTTAGAAATGGCTGAGGTTCCTTGTAGCTCCAGAGTATACTTGCGGCCGAAGTCTCACCCCAACCACTGTCCATGAGTACAGTGGTTGCATGTCTGAGGCTTTCCTTGCTGGGCTGATATGACAGCCTGCAAAGTTAGCATCTTCTTTCCATTTTCAGCCCAGTGGGGATCCAGGCAGGACCCTTCAGGGAAACAACCTGAAGACCTAGTGTGGAGACTGTTTCGTTTACCAGCCTTAAAGTCACTTTCTCATGTGTTCTCCACACTGTCCCTTGTTCACTGCACACAAGGGGTGGTTTGGTAGTCAGCATAGAGCTGGAGTTTATGTTACCTCTGCCCTATGATTTCCGTCGTTCAGCTCTGCTGTTTCTGACCCAGGTATCACCATGGCCCAGATTCCTGGATCCCATTCTCCTGACACTGCTTGCTACTAAATTTTGTATTGATTCTTTTAAAGAAATTATTTACATCCTATCAAATTAAAACTGGGTTTTGAGCCCTTTAATGAGAAGAGCTTTAATGAGTCCTTTAATTTAAAAGCTCGATGACTTCATGTTTTTGTTCACCAGATCTTGCCCAAACATGACTCACAATTTACTACTATTAAGGTAAGGTTGAGATTTCATGACTTTTCAAACACATGAGTGGCTCAGTGGTAGGGAATCCACCTGCCAAGCAGGAGATGTGGGTTCAATTCTTGGGTCAGGAAGACCCCTTGGTGAAGGAAATGGCAACTCACTCCAGTATTCTTGCCTGGGAAATCTCATAGACAGAAAAGCCTAATCGGTTATAGTCCATGGGGTCACAAAGAGTTTCATAGGACTTAGCAACTAAACCAACCCTGCTAGTCCACATTGAGGTGCTAATGAGAAGTCTAGGGAACACTAATTTGTGTAAGAGGGAAGAGGGACTCAGGCTTGAGCCTGGTGTTGTGGGGTTGGATGCTCCAGGAGAGGTAGAGAACTTTCGCTGCCTGGTGCAGTCAAGAAGAAGTGGACACAAATATCAGATGACTGGAGTCTAGACCTGGCTTTGAACTTGGACAAGGCTTTTTTCATTCTTGAGTTCAATGTCTTCATCTGCAAAATGACTAGGTGTGATAAGAAGCTCTTCCTGATCCCTCCTAGCTGTAGCAGTCTATGTTTCTGAAACCTATGTGGAAGCTTTGCCCCAGTCCATTTGGTTATATGTCCTAATCAACTGGAGTACTCGTTCACACTGATGGATAGCAATGTTGCAGGTAGGGGACCAAGACCTTGGACATGGGGACAAGACCACACACAGGGAGGAGGGGGTACAAGTACATCAATTGTCTACAAGATTTCCTCCCCCTGCAACAACCTTCCATGCATACACCTTCTATAAACACTAAAGAAGGGGAGAAGCCAATGAGAGCACAATTGATTTATGGTTAAATAAAACATCTATTTCTGCTTTATTGACTACGCCAAAGCCTTTGACTGTGTGGATCACAATAAACTGTGGAAAATTCTGAAAGAGATGGGAATACCAGACCACCTGACCTGCCTCTTGAGAAACCTGTATGCAGGTCAGGAAGCAACAGTTAGAACTGGACATGGAACAACAGACTGGTTCCAAATAGGAAAAGGAGTACATCAAGGCTGTATATTGTCACCCTGCTTATTTAACTTATATGCAGAGTACATCATGAGAAACACTGGGCTGGAGGAAGCACAAGCTGGAATCAAGATTGCCAGGAGAAATATCAATAACCTTAGATATGCAGATGACACCACCCTTATGGCAGAGAGTGAAGAGGAACTAAAAAGCCTCTTGATGAAAGTGAAAGAGGAGAGTGAAAAAGTTGGCTTAAAGCTTAACATTCAGAAAACTAAGATCATGGCATCCGGTCCCATCACCTCATGGGAAATAGATGGGGAGACATTGGAAACAGTGTCAGACTTTATTTTTTTGGGCTCCAAAATCACTGCAGATGGTGATTGTATCCATGAAATTAAAAGACGCTTACTCCTTGGAAGGAAAGTTATGACCAACCTAGATAGCATATTAAAAAGCAGAGACATTACTTTGCCAACAAAGGTCCGTCTGGTCAAGGCTATGGTTTTTCCAGTGCTCATGTTTGGATGTGAGAGTTGGACTGTGAAGAAAGCTGAGCACCGAAAAATTGATGCTTTTGAACTGTGGTGTTGGAGAAGACTCTTGAGAGTCCCTTGGACTTCAAGGAGATCCAACCAGTCCATCCTAAAGAAAATCAGTTCTGGGTATTCATTGGAAGGACTGATGCTGAAGCTGAAACTCCAGTACTTCGGCCACCTCATGCGAAGAGTTGACTTATTGGAAAAGACCCTGATGCTGGGAGGGATTGGGGGCAGGAGGAGAAGGGGACAACAGACGATGAGATGGCTGGATGGCATCACTGACTCGATGGGCGTAAGTTTGAGTAAACTCCTGGAGCTGGTGATGGACAGGGAGGTCTGGCGTGCTGCGATTCATGGGGTCGCAAAGAGTCGGATACGACTGAGCGACTGAACTGAACTGAACTGAATACATTCCCAAAGTGTCAGTGAGAAGGCAAGTTCAGCTTTGAGCCAATTAAATAATACCAGCTCTGGCTTAGACTCTTCTGTAATTACTCCATTTTGTGATGCTTGCATTTTCATGGACAGTGCATTTCTACAACTGTACCATGCTGCTCGTCTTTCCAAACTTATTTTCTTGGGTAAATAAAAGATTTCACTTGACTTCATTCTCTGAAGCTGAACTACATGGATATTTTAAGAGAAAGAGATTTAAATTAGAAGTTAACCATGCAGGATTGTCCCTAAGAATTCATTTCTAAAGGGTATTTCATTTATTACAAATGCCTTGGTCATTTGTGCCAAACACGTGGATGAAACTTTTTTTCTTGGATGGTGCAAAGATAATTTCTAAAGGTGTTGTTGATCATGCAAACACAGGGACATTTCTGTGAAAATTAATATCGCCTGTCTGTAGAACGGTGGCCGCATCCAGTGTACCACGAAAGTTCCCGAAAACATTGTTTCTATAATGATTTTGATAAGCTATTCCATCCTCCTGGTATTTAGTCTTCATGGCAACTTCTTTTTGATGAAAATTATAGCACATTATGCACAAAGGAGCAGTTTTTATACTTGTAATGAAAATATTAAAAAGGGACCCATTTCTACCAATTGTCTATCTGATAGTGATTTTACAGCATCTGTAAAATACAGGCACTGCATCTGACAGCGCAGTGTATGCTATAAGGGTGTGTACCAGTTTGCATAAGGTATCTTCATAGGGATGCTCTGTGTCCACTATATGTATCACAGATAAATATAAATCATGGTGCCCAGTGTCTCAGGGGGACCCCGACCTTAGTCATCCAGGGCAAAGCATGAAAGTTCCCTAACAAACAGGATGAAAATTCACTCCTTTCAACCATCCCAGGCATTTATTCCTTCCTTTTCATTGAGCTACATTTGTCTGATTTAACAAGATAAGATTTGAGTGCTGATGCAGCCCGATGTTAATGTAGCAGCCGCATCCACCATACCATCGACACTCGGCATCAGAGGAATGCATAAATCAGGTATTCAAAAAAAATTAGATATGCAGCACACCAGTTTTATAGTCCCAGCCTCAGAAATTGAAATGGCCCAGATTAATGTATTATATCTTACACACTGTCCGAGTGAATCAACTTTAATATATTGAACAGATTCGCAGAACAAGACTTTGTTATCTAAGGCGCACTCGGAAGAAGGAATTGACCTGAGGATTTGATTTGGTTCAGGTAGTTCATGTTGTACAGCAGCATTTGAATAGTTTCACATAAAAATAAAATTTGTATTAGAAATATTTCACATCATCATTTCTGGGCTCATCTGCACGGCAGCTTTGCAGAGGGCCAATATTATAGAAACAATGTCCGGCCAAGATATGATTTTAACCTTTGCTTCTGACATGGCAAAACAATATAATTGTAATTTTAATGCAAGCTGCTGTTTCTCGGTGAGGCAGCTTGTACAGGCTGACTTTAGTTTGGATTGCGACTGGAAATGAAATGCCCATTGAATTGCTCATACAATAGAAGCACCACAGTTTGTAGCATTCCACTCCCAAAGTCTCAGTCAGGGCTGAAGCCGTTCTGTGAAGAAGCTGCTTTTTATACGGTTGGATTCCATTCCAGGGAAGGACCAGCTTGGAAGCAGCATGGGCCTGTGAGGACAGTAGCTCTTTTCCTTGGCAGGCTGGGATAGCCACGATGAGGAAACAATTTGGGGATTTGCAGCCAGAGATGATGTGGTCCTTCCCCCTGAGTACCCGAAAGTGGGGGAGGGAGGGATGGGGAAAGGAGCAAAACTTGAAGTCTGGGGAGATATAGTTTGTATTTGGGGGTTCATGGCCAAGTGCTTCATCCTCCCATGACTTTCTCTTGTTTCACACTCTAGAGAGTCCTGTTTGTGTAATCTCAAGACCTACAAGGTCGTGTTCTCTTTCCAGTGATGGAGCCTGAAATCCTGTCTTGTATTTCTCCACAATGTCAGCTGTGTGATCCACAACGCTTCCCCACTCTGCCCTGAGATGGGGGCTTTCTTGGTGGCTCAGATGGTAAAGAATCTGCTTGTAGTGCAGGAGACCCCAGTTCGATCCTTGGGTTGGGAAGATCCCCTGGAGAAGGCAATGGTTACCTACTCCAGTATTCTTGCCTGGAGAATTCCATGAACAGAGGAGCCTGGTAGTCTATGGTCCATGGGGTCACACAAAGAGCCACCCACCCCAGAGATGAGATTATGCCTATAGAATGCAGTTGATAGAACAAATGTTCCTAGTAACCATGATGATTTTTCTCATGGAACTCAGAAAATCTCTGTATTCCTAAAGTGTTTGGAATGAGAGAATCAGGCAGGGAAGAGGTACTAAATGGCAAGACAGCAAACAGATCCATAAGAGGTCAAACACTAATTCCTGTTCCATGCAGATGCAAGGTAATCGAAAAGTTGCAAGGAAAAGCACACTTCTTCCTAGGATGGCACCCCAGGCCCTGTTGACATTCATACGAATTCCTTTGCCTATTTAATACAGTTAGCCTTACCCGTTTCCCATAGCTTTGATTTATTCTGTTCTTACAGATATTGGAGGTCCAAATAAGCTACCAAGATAGCAACAACTAAAAGACTTGTTTTGGTATATTCAGTCAGTTTCATGGTAGATAGCAAATGCCTGTTTTTCTGGGATTGGTGAAGCTAGACATGAACGTGTTTGACGTCAGAAATCTGGCTGTGTTTTCACCAGCCTGATCCTCTTTTTACTGGCCTAATTCTCCTTTACTGTCCAGATGTCAATATAGGCGTCCTTTGTGACTGGGAACCCAAACCTCAACCCTATTTTGGCAACTCCCTCCACTCCCCCAGCCACACCCTGGAGGGCTACCCTCCTGCAGGCTCTGCTGGCATCCTGGGTTTCACACATTTACCTGCTGTTTGTAACTGCTGATTTAAGTCTCCTTCTTCCAGGAGAACTCAAGCTCTTTAAAACAATTTTTTTTCCCATAATTTTATTCTTCTGTTAGCACAGTGCCTGGCATAGGATAGATTTTTTTTAAGTGTCAATGGAATTCACTTATTCAATCCATAAATATTTTTGAATGCCTACTAATGTGTCTGCATTGTTCTAAGTCTCGGGAACACAGCAGTGAACACAGCAAAGTCCTTTCTCTCACACAGCTTACATTTTAAGATGGGAGAGAGACATCACCTAACAAATATTAAGTGAGCCTATGAAATTGCCAGTATTTGACCACAGAAGATCTTTAAAAAAAAAATATGGTCCAGCCTAATACTTGCTGTGTCATGGGGAGATAATGAGCACTTCAGTGCAGTAATGGTGTTTGACAACATCATCTGAGCCATGTTGCCATCTGAAGGGCTGCTGCTTGAGCTTATTATACATTCGGGTAAAAATTCTCCAAACAGTATAGGACAAAAATCGGGCGCCATTAGTCAGAGGGAATATAATTGTAGCTGTAATGATTGCTGAAACAACAATCTTGTCCTGTTAACATGTGTTACGCTGCAGAGTTTGCATGGCATGTCCGGGCCTTGCTTCTGATCTCAGGGGTCTCAGAGCCCTGGTAAGCCTGCATTGGCCACACCCTTCTGTGTCCCGGGATGGGTCTGGGACCCATAGTGTTCTCACTGTGCCCTGGTTCTCTCTCCTCATAAGCTCTGGTCCTGCATCAAGGTTCCAGGAAGTCACTGCCACCACGCTGGGGGCCAGTAAGCCAATGAAATGAGACCAGGCATATCTGGTCACCCTCCTCTGGCCTGAGCTGAGGAGGGCCAGAGATTACGACTGTATTGCAAGAGGCCCGTGAGGCCCTTTCCCTCACTGATGCTTGCCCTCCTCAAAGGCGCTGTTGGGGCCTGACCTATGTGGGTGGAGCGGCTGTCAGAAGCGTGCAGGATGCTGAGGGGACACGCTTTCCTCCTGCAGGTACATTCGGAGCCAGATTCCCCACAGTGGGTTCCCCTTATGCCATCCAGCTTTGACGGCACGCATCCTCTGAGCTGGTGTGGGAAAGTGTCACAAAAAGTGCTAACATTTCTACTAGTTTGGATCGTTAATTTTCTCAACAGATTACTAAATCAAATGACTTAAAAAAAAAAGCTCTCCTCCGCTGCCTTTTCTAAAGTTTATTTTAAATGTTGTGTGCCCTGATTTTTTTTCCTCCTTTGCACCTTATTTTTTCCAGATTAAGCTTCATAGCTCTTTCATATGATAAATATTTTGTGTAAAAAAAATGTATAGCTAACAGTACTGCTTGGTAGCTTTTCTGGAATTAGAAAGGGCTGTTTAAAAAATAAAACAAACGAGGAAAACCAAAGCAAAGAGAAGCTTTTGCACAGGGTGAGTAAGATGCCTTTTTGTTCCTCTAAGATGCTGGGATTGACGAATGGACTTTGATCACTGATCTATCTACTCAAGCTGACTGAGGGCCAAGGGCATATGTCTTCTTTGGACCATTTCTAGAGCAGCTGATACAAGTTGTGTTGGGCAGGCTAGAAGGGAATTTGTGGGAAAATTATCCCATATACCACGTACGAAGCACAGACTTTGTGCCAGATCATTATGGGGAATATTCTTCCCATTTCACAGCTAGGCAAATTGAGGTCTGGAAGGTTCACTGTGTGTACAAGTTTACATATCGAACAAGAATGGCAGGACCAGGATTCAAATCCAATTCCCCACCTCCTCCAAAAGCCTGTGGCCGCTCCACTCTTCCTCAGCTTCTGATAAGGCAGAGTTCTCAAGATAGTTAGATGTGTCTCAACTGTTCTGCCTTTGTCAGCAGGAGACATTCATATTAAAATTGAGTTCCATTGTGTGTTTTCCCCAGGCTAGTTTAGGAAATTCTTGGCATCATTTCCCTTCTGCCTTTTATTTGTTTGTTTGTTTGTGTGCGTGCTTTTGGCCTTCTTTCCAGAGGACTTGAACCTTTCCAAGACCTCTTCTCCTTAGTTCCCAAATACCCTGACATCAGGACGTGTTACACAGTAAAGTGGATAATGGGGGAGAGATTTTTTTCCTGCGATACCTCTCCCTATCCTTGTCCTGACTGACAGATAACTACAAGTTGGAGATCCACAATGGCTTCCAGCATACTTGTTTCATTCTTTTAAGATAAAAATGAAGCAGCTTCAACCTCCATTATGCAGGTTTCCCCAAGGTTTCTGGGAATGTGGAGCGAGAACAGGAAATGCTGGTCTTCCAGCACCCTGACTCAGAATTCTCCCTTTCTCTGAACTCTCTCCACAAAGCTCAGCTGCACTCCTGGGCATTGTCTTCATTTCCTTAAGCACCACAAAAAAAAAAAAAAAATGAGTTATTATACATAATATGCATTTATTGACAGTTTCTAATAGTGAAAAGGATTCCAGAATAGGACAGAAAACAACTCAAATTGACTGTGTGACATCTCTGTTCCTCTAGGTCTTAAATGTGGTCATTGCAGAGCCTATCCATCTGGCCATGGTCTCCCCTAAGGTTCAGTCTCCGGTCATTGCACTTGCTCTTTCTACTGTAATCTTGAATGTCTCTGCTTGCCCCACAGATTTCCAGCCTTCTCCCACCCTCATCCTCCTAGTCCACTGAAGAAAACTGAAAATTCCTTTAAAGATAGCCTGCCTAACAGTTGAATGCTATGTTTTCCCAAGATACAGTTTGATCAAGTTTCTACTTTTGCATAACCAAAAAGGCCTACCAGCTGTCTTAAAGAACCCTCTCCCACTGAGAGGATTTCAGGAACTTTCTTAGAAAGACTCCATCGTTCTTTTTTGTAAAAGGCATTTTGCTTTTGTACTAAGATTTTTTGCCCACCGGTCTGATCTGGGCTTGACCATACTTCAGAGTTAAGCTAATAGCCTGTCCTTCCCTGTCTCTGCTCTCCCCACCCACTCAGTTGGTGTTTTCCTGACTTGAAAACCAGGTCTGGGGATCCTTGAAATCTTTACTCCCCCCAGGGACTGAGAGCTAGTCTTTGAATCTAGGTGTTGGTCCTCTGTTTTGCTTTTCTTCAGTCTCAACTACCATGCAATACCAATGCCATGTCGACATTAGCCAAAATCCTTTCTTTTCATCCAGAACCTGACTTGGTTTGGTTATAATTCACATGTAAACAGGCCATCCACAGTGCCTGAACTCATCTGAAAGACAACTATAATGTGAAGAATATGAAGCCTGTGTGTAGTAATAACTATGGTAAAGAATCTGCCTGCAATGCAGGAGACCCAGGTTCAATCCCTGGATTGGGAAGATTCCTTGGAGAAGGGAATGGCTACCCAATCCAGTATTCTTGTCTGGAGAATCCCCTGAACAGAAGAGCCAGTCCATGGGCTACAGTGGGCTACAGTCCATGGGGTCAAAAGAGCCAGACACAGCTGAGTGACTTTCACTTTTAACCACATATTATTTTCTATGTGCAAGGTACCATGTCAACAGAGCTTATATCATTTAAGCTTTATCAAGTATTGTGCAGTGGAGAATGTTAGCCCATTTTACAGGTGGAAAAAAACCAAGACCTTGAGAATTTCGGGACTGTACAAAGTCACAGAATCAAGAGGAAAGATTAGAACTTGAGTCTTTTTGTCTCCAGGGTACAGCCATCTCCAGTTCACAACCATCTGATTGTGTCACCTCTTTACACAGGTGATACAAGATATAGCCTGATACAAATACAGGCTTTGCAGATAATCTGAGCCAATGAGTTCTATGGCTTTAGGTCAATAATGAACAAATCCTAAAATCCATTAAAGCTAATTAAAGGAAAAGGGAGGTGCCACCAATTCAAGCATTTTCTTTGACTAGAGCTAAACTTATCTTTGATTTAGTTATTTACATACCTAGGCAACTTCTTATAGTCACTTAAAAATCTAGTCTTATCAGAATATCTTATAACAATCCATTGCTTATCCATCTCCCCTTTGTGTCTCCTGGCAATTTTTTCTTTTTTCTTTAACGGCAGGTCATATCTTGGAGATCATCAAGTGAGTCAGTTTCTCTAAAACGTAACCAGTCAAGCATTTGGATAATGTCTACAGCAACTAGTGGTGGGAGTTTAGAGTCAATTTTATGATGCTTCTAAAGGAGGATGTATGCACTGTGATTCAGAACTCTCTTTGTGGCTTAACTTACATACACAGAATGCTTGAGGTGTCCTTACCTGAACAACATGGTTCTCTTCTGTGCCTCCTTTAAAAATGATGTTCTGCTGCCATGAAGCCAGATGAGTCATCAGTGATTGGTACTGGAGAACCACACTTTAAAGAGAGCAAGCTGCTTATAAATTCCCCAAGGGCCTCCTGCTCCTAGGTCTGCAATCACTGTGGAATTTCACAGTAGCCCTGGGAGAGTCCATTTTTTGCAAAATATCTCTACAAGACAGGGTACAGGGATCTGAAACTGAGAAACTCCTGGCAACATTCTGAGAACTGATCTAAACACTATCTAAAAATGAAAACTCAATCAATCATCCAAAAGTTTTAGCATTCATCATCTAGGTATTTTCAACCTTGGTATCAACCAAAAGAAGCCATAGTATGTTCTTGGTCAAAGACCCCCACCAAATGGAGTGAAGTGACCTGGATGTTCTGAAGAATTTTTTTTTTTTAATCATAGATAATGAAAAGATTATCTTAAGCTTAGAATTTTAGTGGTGAAAAAGATATTGAAAATGTCCGAGTTTATCAGGTGAGTGGCCATGAGGATATGACTTAGCCCATCTTGGTCACATTGCTAATCCCCAAAGCAGCAGTAAAACAAAGTTCTCTTGCTTCTGGTTGAATCTTCATGTAGTCATCTCGTTCTGTGGATTTCCTTTCTTGAGGGCAAGAGAAAGTTGTGACAAGACAATTCTACCTTCAACACTGGTTATGCAAGGCTGTTTCCAGACATGACATGCCTGCTTTGGGTGGATTTTCCACACATGTTGTACGGCATCATCACCATCAGCAAACCTGTGGGGTGACTACACCATATGTGCAAAGCCCCTAAATCCAAGAGAGGCTGGAAAGAGAGTTGAGATACCAGCTCATGCTTTACTTTGTGGTTGTACCACTAAAAATAATCATTTACGCACATCTAGAATTTCAGAGAACATAAAGAAGCCTAAAGAAAATCAAGTCTTGAGCCAAATCTATCTTAATGTGTTCAGCCTTCCCTGAAAACCAACTTTTTCTTGAAAACATGTATGTAAAGGGATTTTGAAAATATTTGAGAAATGCAGATATCTATGTTTTCTTAACATAGTTAAGGGAAATCAGTCCATGTGAATGAGAGGAGGAGGTGAGTATTCAGTGGCTACACCTGCGAGCCTGGGTCACAATGAGGTGAATTTCATAGGATAAATTCAGATTTTTGAAGCTATTGACATAGAGTCATGATTGAAGTACTGTATGCGGTGTGGGGAAGGTAGGAAAGGCCAAGAAATAATAGCATAGCAACAAGCTCACTAAAAGAAGACAAGGCTAATTTTATTACTTTGGTGGTTTTTGCTTTTAAGGAAGCCCTGAAGGGCTCATATATTAGAAACTTTATTCCCAAGGAAGCCCTCATAAGCTAAAAACAAATGTGCATTTTCTTCTCGAATGAGAACAAAATTAATTGGGTATTTGTTACTATTTCAAAATTCTAGCTTTTATGACATGCCATTCATTTTGAAAAAAAATAATGAAAAGCATTTCAGACTTGCCCCCTGCCATGCAGAGAGGTAGTGTGCTCGTACCTTGTTGAGTCCCCCAGGCCACTGGTCTTCAGACTTTCTCTTTCTTGAGAAGGACGCCTCCACCCACTGGCTCTCCCACTAGCAATGCGGCTTCCACCACACACCAGCACAAAGCACAGATTGCTGCCCAGCTCCTTGGAGAGGGGCCAGCGCATTTGTCAGGAATTGAAAAGTTTTGGAGCCAGTTTGAGGACTTTCTGGTACACAAAGCGTTGGCTGGAAATGTGGTAAGTATTAAATGGGATGTTAATTTTCATGAATATTTTCCCCATGGTTGTAGCTTGTGGTCATTGAGCAATTTAGCAATCACCATGTGGTCTGTTGGACACACAGCCTGGGTGAAGTTCAAGAAATTAGCAGCCAGTCAGTGGGGAGAGGGCCAGAGCTCATTTGTATTTTCACATTCTTTCTTTTTTTTCCTTCCTACCCCATATCAGGGGATGGCGGTTTCTTTATTAAAACTTTAGGTGCAACATGAGATCTGTGTATATCTTCCATATTGATGCTCCTTCCCATTTCCAGGCATGTCTTGTAGCCTGTGTTTCTCAGACTTGTATTCTGCCTCTAAAATCTGTGATTTCGTGATTTTGGGCCCTTTCACTCTTTGCCTCATCACATAGGCTATGTTGCATCATTTGCTTCAAGGACTCTGTGTATAAGTGCAGGACAGTCCCAATTTCATTCTTTTCTTCTAAATGAAGGGGGTTTGTTGGAGTTCAGGAGTCAGCAGCCATAGAGAAAGTGTTTGATGGTAAAACATGGCCCATTATTTGACAGGAATACCAGCTTCCTTTATATGGTACCCTTCTTATATCATGGTTTGTTTTAAATTAATTAATTTATTTACTTATTTTTGACTGCACTGGGTCTTTATTGCTACATGTGGGTTTTTCTCTAGTTGCAGTAGAGGGGGCTACTCTCCTTTGCGGCATGCAGGCTTCTCATTGCGGTGGTTTCTCTTATTGTGTAGCATGGACTCCAGAGCACAGGCTCAGTGGTTGTGGCACACAGGCTTAGATGCCTCGTGGCATGTGGGATCTTCCCCGACCAGGGATCGAACTTGTGTCCCCTGCATTGGTGGGTGGATTCTCAATCACTGGACCACCAGGGAAATCCCACATTGTATGATCTTTATTACTCTTACGATACCTTGTGAGGTATCTGAGTCTGGAACTCTCCCAGCCCCTTCTTTATAGGCTCCTACAGTTCCTAGAGGTGAAACTGGGCTGCCCAAGACCCACAGATAGGACTGGAAGACAGGTCTCCTGCCACCAACCATATTCTCCTTCCTCTCTGTTAGCTCTTCCCCCACCTTGATGCCCAAGTTGTATCAGGAGGGATTTTTTTATTAATAACTAAATTAGCAAAGTCTGCCCATATCTTATCTTTCTGTATTTCTGTAAATGATACCAAGTCAGATTTCTACTCTGGTTCACTTATATTCCAGTATACTTCCTTGAACAGAAGAAAATGGGTAGCAATATTACACGTATACTAGTTGTTGTGATGACACCTGAGCCTCAGAGTTTTTCATGGGTACAACCAGGGGAATGGGTATAGCTGGCAAATGGTGTGGGAGAATTTGTTGATGTGAATTGAGAGCCCTCTACTGTATAACCTACTGCTGTTTGCTGTATTAAGAGGAGCTATTTGACAGAGTCATTTTAAAGTCACTTGGTATTTCAGTGCCACTCGTGATAGAGCGAAGAAATCAAGACTTTCGTATATTTTCACTTCTGATTCAACGAAAGGAAGCTCTGATGTCTGATATTGCCTTCTAAAAATTAACTACTCAATCAACCCGAAGCAAGTCTCTAAAAGTTCACTAATAAAAATCATGCTGTTTGTTTTCTGGCATAAGGATTATTTCACATATAATTAGTAATATATAATAAAGCACATTATATGTCTATATATTTTTATAAATGCATTGTGCATTATGTGTATTCTCAAGATTACACATTCATATGATTTGGAAAAGACCCTGATGCTGGGAAAGATTGAAGGCAGAAGGAGAAACGGGTGGCAGAGGATGAGATGGTTGGATGGCATCACCGACTCAATGGACATGAGTTTGAGCAAGCCCTGGGAATTGATGATGGACAGGAAAGCCTGGTGTGTTACAGTCCATGGGGTCACAAAGAGTTGGACATGACTGAGCCACTGAACTGAACTGATGTATTTATAGAATGTATGAGCCATATCATTTTAAATTCAGTATTGTCAGAACAATAAATTCTGCATATATGAAACTTTGGCTCCAAACCCATTTTTAATATTTTAAATATTTTCATGGACTTTCCTATGAAATGTGTTACATACTTCCCTTCCAGGAAGTAAAGAGAAATCTGAAACTCATGTAGTTGTTTTTGGATGGTGCGGGCCAATATTATCAGCAGAATTTATTAGTTGTGTTCTCTTAGAGAACTCTCTCCCCTCAGGTATGGTGGCCCTGGAGATTATTTGAGACATTTTATCTATAATATTTTTATGTCTGTGCTCTTATCAGGATAACTACTCTAGTTTTTAGAAGTTTTGGCCTCATATTCTTTAACATCCTTGTCATTTGCTTCTTATCTACCTTGAGCTACAACATGCAATATAAATATTACATCGAAAATAAGAGTTGATAGGCTCTGAGTGATTCAAGTAAATATAAATTATCAGGGCTTTATTGTGTGGAATAAGAACTCAGTTGCTGATCACAGGAGGAGCCCTTTTCTCTGCTTTCTCTTCAGTCTCCCGGCAGGATATAAAAAGTGGAGGTTGCCTAATAGGTGAAGTGTTATTCTCCATTAAAAAGCAACGAGGTGCATATGAACGCTTTAAACCTTACCGGGATTAGCAGTGTTTAGTTTAGGCTGACCAAAGGATAAGCATGGAGTGCTTCCGGCTGTGCATGAGAGGAGCGTGTTTATTTGTGTTTCGTCAAGGATGAACCCGTGAGCGCACCACAAAAGGACAGTGCCTCTTTCACAGCGACTCTGGCTTCTGTTCCTGCGAGCTTTGCAGTGTTCCTCCGTAAAGCAGCATGAAAGAGTTGATTTTCATTTTATGTTGTGCTTGTGAGTCATTAGCATGATGTTCTAACACTTGTAAATGAATACAGCTCTTGCCTAATCTGTCATTTTAATGCCTTATAGATTTTATTTCACTGGATGTTGTACCAGATTCTCCATAATAATAATCAACTGCTTTGTTGTTCTCTTGCAGAAATTAAATTTCTGCAGTGGGTGTGCAACTAATAAAAAATGTTGCTTGAGGAAACGAAAAATAAATATGATGAATCATAAAAGTCGGGTGTGTGTGGGGGGGGTGGTATGGAGGGGAAGTTGCTCGTCAACAGAAGACAATTATGGACCCAGTGGTGACTGTGTCTGATTTTCATATTGTCAACAGCTTAATAACCCTCACAAAGTCTTTAGCCACAGTGCTTATGTCTTTCAGCGTTAACCTCATGGACTGGGTGTTTTCCACAGTTTCATTTGGAAGCATTAAAATAAAAGGTGAGGGAGTAAAATAGCTGTTCTCTTTGCTCTACACCCAAGACAAGTCTGCTCAGGGTTGCCATTTAGCCACTCTCACATACCTTTTATCTTTTCCCCTGTCACCAGCTTTCTAGAAGAGCAGCATTAAAGGCAGCTGTGTGGGACTCGGAGTATCAGCAAAGACTGTAAAGTGGAAAATAAACAGTGTGTCTATCACCAAGCTACAAGAACAGCACTCATAGCAGGGAAATGACAGTCAGTGGCAAGCAACTAATTGGTCACCAGCTTTGGCGGAAATGTATTCTTCTAGACCTCTGTCATTTCCTATGTTCTTTACTGAAAAGACTGCCAGGTTGAAGTGTTGGCTTGAATCCCTCCAAAAGAAAGAAAAGGAAGAGTTAAGGCAGTCAGGCTGGGCAGGTGCTTTGGAGGCTGAGTAATTGGAGGCATCCACTGCAAGAAAAATAGTTGGTTCCCTGCAAAATAATTAATTCACCCCCTTGCGCACAGGTATTGTGTGGGTCCAACACCAGTGATGTGACAAATGGTGTTTTTCACACAGTTTCTGCCTGAGAATCCAGGCTCAAGTACATTCCTAGTAGTGGCCGAATTTTCTTAAGTGACTTCCTTTATTCACTCCCTCCAACACACACATACATTTGTCCCTCTAATTTATAATTCCTCCCAGAAAGGTGATAGGTTGATGAACTACAAGAGAGCAGTTGGGACCATGTGCATCTAAGGGGAGGAGAAGGGGGCTGGGGTCTAAAACATAAACACTTAACTAAGGCAGAGAGAGCCAAATGTGAGGTGACTGACATTTATAATGCTAGACTCAGAACTGAAGTGTAATATTAAATTTGAATATGTTAAAATGAAGGATCTTGAAGTGTAATTGAATATCCTCGAGTATGTGGACCTCCATCCCAAACTGGACACCTTGTGTGGGGAATCAAAGGGATAAGGAAGAACTCCTCACCCAAGCAAGCACACTGCCCATGAAATGTATATCTGCGTACGGTGTCCAGTTCAGTATGGCTTGGTTGTGATGCCTTAGTGTGATGCCATAGTGTGCACTGAGATGTTGAACTCAAAAAGCAAGATGCCATCATAGAAATATCTGGTTGATTGTCTTAATCCACAGAAGAACCTAGTCCAAGCATTGTAAGATTGTTTACAAGCATATAGGTTGATACCTTTATAGATTTAAGCACTAAGTCCTGTTAAGCCTTGCAGCGATGGATTTTAGAGGGTTCACAAGCGCTCTGGAATTGTACACTTTGTTTTGCATGGATGTCTGTGCACTTTAGGGGTGCTAGAGAAATTGAGCACTTTCCTCAGATTCTCAAAGAGGTACAAGACCAGAAAAAAGCTGAAACCTACATAATCATGTAATCAGAAGGGAAAAAATGAATAATAATAAATTTATGGAAATCTAGCTGTTCGTGAAAAGTCAGTTCTAAGTTGGAAGGGATTGACAAAAAGCAGTTTTGAAGAACTGTTTGCTTTTATAACTTGCTTTTAATCAGAGTAAGAATCATCTTGGAATTTGAAATGGCATCCCTTTATATTCCTGTGACTTTCTTTCCATCTTTGTAATAAACACATAACCTAAAAGGTGCCCTGACTTTGTCATTGCTTTATATTATATAGTACTCTATATATGGGCTTCCCTGGTGACTCAGTGGTAAAGAATCTCCCTGCCAAGGCAGGAGATGCGGGAGACACAGGTTTGATCCCTGGTTGGGGAAGATCCCCTGGAGGAGGAAATGGTAATCCACTCCAGCGTCCTTGCTCGGGAAGTCGCATGGACAGAGGAACCTGACGGGTGACTGTCCGTGGCTTTGCAGAGTCGGATGCGACTGAACACAGCACCCTATGTGTACCATTGTTCCAGTTTATTTATTTATTTATTTGCCTGCTCTGCTTTTTCTGAAGCAGTAACATGTGGTCTGCCCAAAGATTTACATTGAATGATACTTGTGGTTACCATGAGAACGTACCTCTTTGATGACAGGAAAATAGCTGATCCAGAACGTCATATGCTTCATAGGTGATCCAGTGTAGTCTGTGACAGTCTGTGACTTTCACAGGCTGCTTGTAGCCTGAGTTAGCCTGGCCCTGTTAATGAAGCAGGTTCTTTACTAGTAGAGTCAGAATCCTCTGATGGGCAAATTAGGCTCAAGGACCACATGATGGCTTGCTAGACTTTTCTTAGAAATAGATGCATGGCGGCGCGAGATTCTCTCAGTCTTTTCCTTGCTTCTCTCCTTCACTTGTGGTCACTATATCATGTCTTGAAGGCTCTCCCTGCCTCTCCAGCCTCTCTCTCCATTTTCTTTCACAGACGTTCCTCTAATAAATTTCTTACACATTGAATCCCATCTTGGCATCTGTTTCTTGGAGGATCTGGACTAATGTAATAATAAAATTCACATTTTTTTTTCATACTGCACTGTATGCCAAGCAATGTGCTCCCATGTTGTCTCATTTAATCCTCTCAAATCTGGGCCCATAAGAATTACATTTATTTTAAAGAGGAAAAGTAGCCACTCAGAGAGGTATAATGACCCAATATTACATAGTCAGTAGATTGCCGAGTTACTATTTGAGGAAGGTTTTGTTCTACTCCAGAGCCCATGGTCTCCATCACTCAACTGTAGCCTTTTAGAAGCAATCACGGTTTCCTTCAAATCATATTAATACCAGTCACTGCATTTGATTTCTTCTTGAATGTGGCCGGGGTTTCCCTGGTGACTCAGATGGTTAAGAATCTGCCTACAATACAGGAGATGTGGGTTTGATCCTTGGGTTGGGAAGATCTCCTAGAGAAGGAAATGGCAACCCACTCTAGCGTTCTTGCCTGGGAAATCCCATGGACAGAGGAGCCTCGAGGGCTATAGTACATGGAGTCACAAAGAAACGGACATGACTGAGCGGCAAGTTTCACTCTTTTGAATGTGGCTATGTTTGGAAAATGAGAGGATTAGTATATAGTCATGTGTTCTATTTGGCTTAGTGACAGAAGAGATGGTGACATGAAAACCCTGTTTTCACTGTGGGAAAGTGAAAGTAAAAGTCACTCAGTCATGTCAAACTCTTTGAGATCCCATGGACAATACAGTCCATGGAATTCTTCAGGCTAGAATACTGGCGTAGGTAGCCTTTCCCTTCGCCACGGGATCTTCCCAACCCAGGAATCGAACCAGGGATTCCTGCATTCCAGGAGGAGTCTTTACCAACTGAACTATCAGAGAGGACTTTGTAATTGATTGATGTACAGAGGATCTGGGTTACTCTTCTGAAGCTTACACCCAGAAGTGACTCTCAGTTAATCCTGTCCATGTATCCACTCACCTCCCTACTTAAACCCAACTGCTGGGAACAAGAGCGCCCACTGGCAGAAGGGAAGCTGGCTTCTGTATTCCTCCCTCCCTTTCCTTGTTATCAGGGAAGTCATGGGGTCAGAGCTGGTGGGTTTGTTGTTGTTATTGTTGTTGTTTTAGAAAATGAGAAAAATAAATGTTCCTCTTTCAAGGTTTCTGTCTGGTAGTGTTTGCTAGACAAAGTAGAATTTTCACAGCACAAGCCCTTAGCTCAAGAGCTCCACTCAGTCAGCAGTTATTTTATGTGCTTTTTATCCAGGCTTTCTTGTTAAAAAAAAAAAAAAAGAAGAAGAAGAGAAAGAGAAATTTATCCACTCAAAGTGAGCTTTTTGCTAAACTTGTGTCTTTCCTTTGTTTGTCATGTTAATTACATCCCAAATAACCCTCTTTCAGAGAATTCTGCCATCACACTCTAAAGCCCCATCAGATGTACATTGGTTTTTAAAGTGGACTGGTTTTTCATGTAATAATGACTTTAGTATTATATGGATCTCTAAAAAGCAAATTCTGCCCCTTAGTGTACCTGCTCCTTCTTAAACCTTGTGACCTACTGTAGCAAGATATTTAATCTCTAATTCCTATTTCCTTACCTTTAAGATAGAAATAATAATAGGATCTTTTTTTGATGTGTTATTATATAGAGGGTACTATGTGCCAGACATTCAATCCATATTAGTGTTTATTAAGTCAATAAGCAGATATTGCTCAGTAATTTGGGGTAGTACAGTTTCACAGTTCTAGCATCAATAGTTACATTCAGCAAACTATACAAAGGAAGAGACTTTATCTGACGGCTCTCTGACTGGACAGTATCTGTGCGTTCAGACTGTTTGGGGAAGCAGTTTTCTCCAGGAATGGCAGATTCTATGAAATCGCAACTCGTTGAGCATAGCAAGTGTGCAGTGAATGTCACACAAGTTGAATGATATTAAGGGAAAGAGGGAATGTGCCATATAACCAGTTTGGTCCTCTAAGGTAAGAGAGAAAGCTGACGCCTCCATCAGAAAGAGGTCATTCCTTCAACTTATTTCATAGAGGACTTATATTCAAGAGTTACTCAGGTTCCCTTCAGTATTATTAGTGAGTAAGGAGGTTCCATGTTACAAAACACTTGAAAGTTAAACTAATGAATAAATCAGTAAAATTATTTTGTTGCAGAAGTAGGGTGGTGATGACTTATTTTATCACTATGCAGAAAATTCCCTGCTTGTCCAAAATGAGACTATACTCACCTTTTGGTTCAGTCTACTTGTTCATAAACTCCAACAAACAAAACAATACCAAATGGCATACCAAGCATACCAAGTTTTTCCAAATGACTTTAAAAGTGCCATGATAATGGCTAAAATTTTGGCAGGATAAATGTATTTGATGATATGTCAACCATGGTTACAGATTGATTGAAAAAGCTTATTAGTTTAAGAAGGGATAAGCCAAAGAATCCTGCTTGACTTAAATAAAGAATTAAACTTATTTTGGAGAGAGAAGGGTATGTGTGATTCCTAATTGAATGGTTTCATCTTGATCCTGGAGGAATCTAGAAGTCCAGTGGAGTCCAATGTTAGATTTATCTGTAATATGGAATCAGCTAATTAAATCTTATAAAACTTAATTGAGCACTCTTTTGTAAGAGGAAATGTGATCATCTTCCAAGGACCACCTAAGAATTAGAAATATTAATAGAAGGAAAATGTGTGCACTTCTCGGTCAAGCTTCAGAGTAAGTCTTGGAAATGTCTATGACAGAAGCAAATCTGCTTTTTTCTTAATCACTACTGTGTTAAAATTCCACCTTGTAGTATAGTTAGCTATGGGTGCCCCTGTCATATTCCATCTAACTGGATCAACTCCTTATAGACCAACTCTACTCATCAAATAAAACAGGTATTGAATCCCTGTTTTGTTGTGAGCCCTAGTAATACAAAGGAAAAGGAAAAAGATATAACTGCTGACCTCATGAAGACCACCACCTGGTGATGTATATGTGAAGAATTGAATTTGTGACTCCTAGTGCTGCACTCTTCAAAGTGACATTTATGCATCAAGGGTTAGAAAGAGCATGTTTGATAACATTAGAACATTAGATAATATTAGAATATCTAGATTTTTAGATGAGAAATTATACTAATATTGAAAATATAGATTTACATATCCTGTGTATATATCATTATGCATGATTATATGCTGAAGGTACTTTTGGGGTGGAGCTATGAAGGTGGAAGAAAACTGTTATATTACATAGTACTGTATACCCACTGGATGTCAGTAAACAATTGTTGAATGAAAACATTTAGAGCTCATGTTAGTAAATTTTTATATTTTCCCAGCTGCACTAAAGTCTACTTCCTGTCCTTTTGTCCACGTGGTTTCTCTACCACATTTGCCCTCAGTGACCCGATTGCCTCCGTTGTAACTGAAAGTGGGGGTCCAGCTGCTTGCTGCTCAAAAGCCAATAAGGAGGCAAGGTTGGTGGAAAGGACAGTTTGCTGTATTTTGGATGCTAGCAATGGGTTTGGGGGTGGGGCAGACTCCTGTCCAAAGGCTGACTCCCCTCAACTGACAATCAGTGAGCAAGAGCTTTGAGAGGTGGAGGGAGGGAGCTACATGTAGAAACAGCATAGACAGTGCTGACAGTTATCTTCATCAGTAGTGTAGTGGTCTGATCTGTGTCATCTTGAGTGTTTTCAGTACAGTTAATCTTCAGTTCCAGGGTCAGTTTGTTCCAATTTCTTTGAGGCCAGCTCTCAGAACTGTGACTGCTTATGTCATGGCTCCAGTCTTGCCATCTTGCAATTAGCTTTTTCCACCTGCTGGGGGTTTTAATATCTATAAGAGCTCAAGGAATATGGATCAGAATATTGTCTATAGCCTTTGAGAAGGAACTAAAGATCCTTGACTTTGTTTAATGACTAAATGATTATTATTTGATCTCTTTTGACTGTTTTCCTTTATTTCTGCATTTTCTTACTTCTCTGATTAAACTTGTACTTTGGCTAAAGTTTTTCCTCAGACAAAAGGCAGACTGAGGACACGGGTGGGTAAGGGCCACAAGGTTCTGCTCCATTTCACCATGGCCTGGAACTCATGGCTCCTCCTTGCCCTACTGCAGAGCAATTCAGAGCTCCTAGTTCAACTGACTTGAATAGAACTGAATTTAATGTTTCCCTTCAATGCATTTCTGATGATGTTTTCATGAGGAAACATACAGCAAGCTTCACAGAAGCTTCACTTCACTTCAGTTCCTTAGTGTGAGCATTTTAAACCCAGTGTTGTCTGAGCCCCTCAAGTCTTTATCAGTGGGCACATGACGCAGTATCTCTGGGTCACCCAAAGTAAGAAAGGGCTTTCCAGGTGGCACTAATGGTAAAGAACCTACTTGCCAATGCAGGAGACATAAGAGATGCGGGTTCAACCCCTGGGTGGGGAAGATCACCTGGAGGAGGGCATGGCAAACCCACTCCAGCTGCCTGGAGAATCCCATAGACAGAGGAGCCTGGTGGGCTATAGTTGATAGGACTGTAAAGAGTTGAACACAACAGAAGCAACTTAGAACACAAGGTAAGCAAATGTAGTCATGATTAGATTTCTAAACTTTCTCCCTCCAAACTTGTGGTTGACTGATCACTATTTCTTCAAGAAAGAAAGTTAAGATTTATTTCCAGGGGTTAGAGTAGGGCTTCTTAGCCTCATCCGTATTGACATTTGGGACTATTTAATTCTTTGTTTTAGGGGTTATCCTGTGCTCTGTAAATGTTTAGCATTATCTCTGTTCTTTACCCACTATATTCCCATAGAAGTACCTCTCCTTCCCCACAAATGTCTCCAGACCTTGCCTAACATTCCCTGGGGAGTAAAATTGCCCCCAGTTGAGAGCCACTGGGTTAGGGTAAAATAGTATGAAGCCTTAAAAATAATACACTGTGGTTCAACAAGCAATAAATTGACCATGTGGTTGGGTTCAAAAGTGATGTGAATATATGAAATGTGAACAATCAAAAATGATTTATTTGAGAGGTTAGTGTCAACTTCAATCCACTGCTAATCAAACTAATTTCACATTGTGACTAATAACTTAAATATTACTCCTCCCTGATCTTGTTTGTCCACGGGGGGCAGAGATTTTGGGCAGTGAGATGGTAAATGGTAGGAAGGGTAACATGGAGATATACAGACAAAATAATAAATTGGCGAGGGCTGATTAACAGCATATTTTCTGCATAATCCAATAAATCAAGGCTATCAGGAAATTCTATCACTTATGACATCCACTGGGAGGTGTGCCCAGAAACAGCTAACAAAAGGTAGTATGGTATATAGGAGGAGATGATTCTTGAAATCTCATTATTAAAAAGTGGCTCAAGGTCAACTTCACAGCACATTAGCAGAGCGCATGTTTTCTGAATGAGCTAGCTTATTTTACTCTGAAGACTTCCTCTAAATTCTAATTGGGGAGTCTTTAAATCTTCAAACATGAATATGTTGGAGAAGGGATTCAATTATGTGTGAGTTGAAAATAGGAAAAGATTTGCTTGACCAATATGTCTCTCCTTTCCTATGAGAACTAATGGAAAAACAACCCGCCTACTCCAATGGGCAAGCTGTCCATTTTCTGAATTTATGTCAGATAGGGACTTATTAGGAATCCAAGATATTGCTAACACAACTTGGGTCAAAACTGTCAATTACATGGAGAAATTATGTACAAAATTAGGATTTTAGAGACTCAGAATTTTTGGCAGATAACTAGATTCTAAACCTCTCTGAAATCAGAATAGAGTCCAATGACCCTCTGGAGTAATCCTTCCATTAAATTTGCAATTCTTCTATGTTTGACACTGTCTCGGGAGCAAACAAATGAAGACTCTTTTTATAAAATGTTCTTTTTCTTCCTACCTGGCTGAAATCTGACTCCAGAGTTTCTGTGGGCTATAGTTGGAAAGTTACGTGTCCTGTGACAAGTGCGATCTGGAATTTATGCTTCTGAAAATTAAAAATGGCTACTCTTTGTTGTTTTGTCACTGTGTATTACACCCACAGATTGTTTAAATGAGAAAAGTAGAGAAAACATATCTCATATATATGTAAGAGGGTGTGTAATAGAATGTATACATTCAATAAGATGAAGAGATATTAGATACTGCATGTGTAAAGTGATACAGATTTTAAGGTATATATATATATATGCATCATATTTATTTGTCTTGTGGCAACCATGTATATAGACTTTAAAATCATTTGAATATTAGCTTCTGCATAATTGAGAAACTGCTGTCACCAGTCTGTAAGCACAAAAGCAAAAGACATTTTAGGAATTGCTTACACTGAATTGTGGGTGATTTGAAATAAATTTGTAGCAAGCTTATTAAATCTTTTTCTTTCTTTACTGAAAAAAACACCAAAGATCATTTCTGTAACGCATCGGTCTGTCAAATCTGTATAAACAAGTATAAATGTTAAAAAAAAGTAAAGAATACTAATCAAGAGACACAAGACATACACTGCTTAATAAATCTTGCCTTCAATTTATTTGTCTAGTATTACAAAGGCAGAGGAGATATCAATTAATATAGGCAAAGAGGACCCATAATTTATAATTAACTGGCAAGTGGTTTGTAACAAACAGCAGCACGGAGTCTAATAGCCGGTAGAAAAATAACTAGTGTTGATTTGTCCCTCGGCAAATTAATAGAGTGCTTATCAATGACAGGGTTACATAAAACTGCTAAATAAATAATCATCAGTGAGTTCGAGTGAAGCAGATCTTTAACAAGCTTAATCTGAACCTCTTGACATCTCTAGACTATGAAGAGATTAAATGGTAAGAAAGGGAAGATAGAGCATGCATATTGTAAGCCTGCTCAGGAACTGTACCAGATCATGTTCTTATGTAATGAGAAATAAAAAACATTTTTATTGCAAAATTACATTGAAAAATGATTTTCATTATAATTAGAGTGAAAATTATAAAAGATATATCAAGGAAATGCTGAATTGGAATTCGCCAGATGAGAGTTTCACTACATCTCTTAACAATGAAAACACATAATTTTCGTCACTTTTGATATATTTTGCTCGTTTGCTTCACTTTTATTACTCACCTTTGTACACGCCATGCGTTCCAACTCATATGTCACCACAGCTACACCAGCAAGCTTATTTTTGGTTATTATGGTTCCACTATCGAAGAAAATTAATCAAGGTCCTATATTTAAATGGACAGTTCCATCCTGCCTTCTCAACCACCCCCAGTCACTTACATGGAATTCTAAGTTTTTGTTATGGGATGCTTCATTCCTTAAGGTTTCCCTGGTACACCATTTGCAGTGCTGTGAATGAACAGACCTGTATGACACCTCCAGCCTTTTCTCTGAGAGGTTTTTAAAGTAACCCTTATTTGTTGGTATGTTACCAGCTTCATACCACCTGTGTTTCTTAATTAATGAAATGAATATTCTTAAAACCATGGAGCTTTGGGAGAAATATTCTGAATCAATATGTCATTATGCCTCAGATATTAACTTTTCTTAAAAGACCCTTTTTAAAAGCAATTTTAGGCTCACACATTATTCAAAGGGAAGTTGCCGAGATTTCCCATATACAATGTCTTTTTAAGATATACATAGATAAAGCCACTCACAAAAATAGGGAGATGCCATAATTCTTAAATAGAAACCTGGTTTCCAGTAGGATATATATATATATTCTCAAAAGTGTTTCAGTGAGAGACAAAACATGAGAACCTGGAGCTGGAAAGTCACAGATTGCATCCCATGTGGCAGTTTTCTGCTTCCTAAGCTAGAACACATCCTGACCTCATTTCCACCTTCTTTGGGCTTGGGATGGCCACCTCCGTGGGGATTCATCCTTAGATTCCTAAGTCTTTGCTATTCTTATGAAGTACTGGCCAAGATTCAGCTGTAGGTATAGTGGATCACTTACAATTTATTTATAGGATACGTCTTATATTTTCATGTTAAACATCCACTTGTACCAATGAAAGCTGCTGGTATTGAGTGTGAAGATGTGTGCAGATGTCCTCATTGAACTTTGTAACTCACAGCAAGCTACTCAGAGACTTCAAATATTATTGTACATGTCAGTGTTCAGATCTGGGTCATCAGCATTACTGCTTTTCTGAACTTCAGTTCCAATTTCCAGTAACTTTTGGACATCTCACCCTTCATGTTCCATGAGATCTTCATATTCACATACTTAAAACTGAATTCAGAATGCTGTTGTTGTTCAGTCGCTAAGTCGTGTCTGACTTTTTGTGACCCCGTGAACTGCAGCATGCCAAGCTTCCCTGTCCTTCACGATCTCCCTGCATTTGCTCAAACTCATGTCCATTAAGTCAGTGATGCCATCCTACCTTCTCATCCTCTGTGGCCCCCTTCTCCTCCTGCCTTCAATCTTTCCCACAGAATAAAGGCATAAGCTTTCGCCAAGGTTTTTTTTTTTTTTTTTTTATCCGACTAGGAGACATCCTTAATCTCCTTCTCTCCCTCTTGTTTTCTCTCCACCCCCCCATATGAATGTATGTGCTCTTTTTAAAAGACTTTATTTTTGCTGCACTGGGTCTTCTTTTGCTGTGGCTTCTCTTGTTGCAGAGCACCGGCTCTAAGCATGCAGGCTTCAGTAGTTGCGGTGTGTGGATAGACTCAGTAGTTGCTGCTCACAGGCTCCAGAGCATGTGGAGCCTGTGAGTATGTGAGTCCATACTCAGTAGTTTTGGTGCTTGGGCTTAGTTGCCCCATGGCATGTGAATTACGAGGGAACTGTGCAACTAAACACTCTTTAATAAATATTAATAGGTTCCCTACTGTCTATTTCTTTTGCAACAACCTTTATTTAGGCCCTTATCATGTCCTACCTGAGATTTTGTAATAATTTCTGTGATGGGAAGAGTAATGGCCCCTGAAAGGTGTTCATGTCCTAGTCCCCAGACCCTGTGATTATGCTCCATTGCATGGCAAAGGGGAAGTAAGATCACTGATAAGCTGATCCCAAAATGGGGAGACTGTCTTGGATAATTGGGGGTGAGTTCATTTTAACCACGGTGGTCTTTAAAAGTGGAAAAGAGAGGCATAAAAGAAAGCCAGAGTGACTTGAAGTAGATAAATCTCAACCTTCTGCTGCTGCTTTGAAGGCAGAGGAAAGGGTCACAAACCAAGGAAAGCAGCTGACCTCTAGGTGCTGGAAAAGACACGAAATGGGTCCACCCTAGAGCCTCTGTGCTGTGCTTCGTCGCTCAGTCATGTCGGACTCTTTGTGACCCCATGGACTGTAGCCTGCTAGGCTCTTCTGTCCATATAATTCTCCAGGCAAGAATACTGGAGTGGGTTTCCATCCCTTCCCCAGGGGATCTTCCTGACCTAGGGATCGAACCCAGGTTTCCTGCATTGCAGGCAGATTCTTTACCATCTGAGCCACGAAGGAGCCTCTAGAAGTCAGGTAATTCTGCCAACACCTTGGTTTCAGTCCAGTGAGGACTGTGTCAGACTTGGAACACCAGAACTGGAAGATAATAAATACATTTGTATTGTCTTAAGTCACTAAGGTTTTGGTAATTTGTTATGACAGCAACAGGAAACTAATACAGCTTCTTAGCAAGTTCTCCTGACTTCAGCTTCCTTCTCTTTGAATTATTTTCCATACTTTCCCCAAAATTATCTTTAAAAATAAATATCTGGCTATGACACTCCCTTGCATTAAATTCTTCAATGGTTTCTTATCTCGACCAGGATCAAATTGTACTGCGTTCTCATGGCATGCAAAGCTCTGCCTCATCTGTTCTCAATTTCCAGCTTTTACTCTTATGTTGTACAACCCTTCCTCTTTTTTTCCCCTTACATGCATTCTACAAAAATACATTGTACATTCAACACATATTACCTTAATCACAGTTTCTGGAAAACACCAATAATCTTTATGGCTGCTAAGTGCTTGTTTATACTCATGACTTTTGGTGGTGTGCTCATCCCTCACCTCCTTCCTGGTAAACCCACCCAGCATAAATTTCTCTAATACTCAGTTCAATGTATGTCTTTCATGGCTATTTACACAATCTTATTCTTTAGTTGCTAAGTCATGTCTGACTCTTTGTGACCCCATGTACTATAGCCCTCCAGGCTCCTCTGTCTATGGGATTTCCCAGGCAAGAATACTGGATTTTTCCATTTCCTTCTGCAGGGGATCTTTCTGACCCAGAGTTCAAAGCCACATCTCCTGCGTTGGCAGGTGGATTATTTACTGCTGAACTACCTGGGAAGCATACAACTGCCCTTCACTAGACCTGGTAAGCACCAACTAAGTTCTCTATGTTCCATGTGTCCTGCAAGGGATAACCCATTTATTCCTCACAGCATCCCCATGATAAAGAGATATTATAAACTCCATTTTATAGCAGATGAAATTGATGCATAGGATGAAATCCTTGCACAGGGAAGTTGAATCATATTCCCGTTATAAAGCTAGTATGAGGTGGAGCTGAAACTCAGTCTCAAGCAGTCTGACTCCAGAATCTGTGCACAAAGCATTACTTTATATCTTCTTCATATCCAAAACATGGTCACCTTAGTGAACAAAGAGAAGAACTGCCTTTTTTGATTTTGTGGAAAGGACAAACTTAGTTATTTAAAATGCTGTTTTACTGGAGATGTTGACAACATGATACAGTCAAAGTCCCTAACTCTCTGATGTCTCATTAGCTTTGATGTATTTGGTTCATCAAACAGAGTCTTTCCAGGCCAAGATTCCATTTGCTGGAATTTTTAAAAAACTGCATCTATGTTCATGAGAAATATTGATCTGCAGTTTTCTTATAATGTCTGATTTTGGTTTTGCTATTGGGGTAATTCTGGCTTCGTAAAAAGAGTTGGGAGAAGGCAATGGCAACCCACTCCAGTACTCTTGCCTGGAATATCCCATGGACGGAGGAGGCTGGTAGGCTGCAGTCCATGGGGTTGCTAAGTCTGGCATGACTGAGTGACTTCACTTTCACTTTTCGCTTTCATACATTGGAGAAGGAAATGGCAACCCACTCCAGTATTCTTGCCTGGAGAACCCCAAGGACAGAGGAGCCTAGTGGGCTGCCATCTATGGGTCTCACAGAGTCAGACAGGACTGAAGCGACTTAGCAGCAGCAGCAGCAGCAGCAAAATGAGATGAGAATTATTTCCTTCTCTTCAATTTTGTGTAAAAATTGGTATTATTTTCTTACATGTTTGGAAGAATTCAACAGTGAATCCATCTTGTCTTGCAGTTTTCTTTATGGGAGCGTTTTCAACTTAAAAAATTTTTTTAATGCAATAGGATTATTAGAATTATCTTTCTCTTCTTGAGCAAGTGCTAATAGTTTCTGCAAAGAATTTTTTCATTTTTGTCTAAGTGATTGAATTTATCAATATAAATTTGATATAATATCCCCTATCCTTTCAGTAGACTAAAAAACTTAGTCATGTTACCTCTTCCTTTTCTAAAAGTGAGGATTTGTGTTTTCAGACACTCTCTTTTATTAATTACTCTAGCTGGAAATTTACCAGTTGTATTGATTTTTTTCTAAGAACTTGCTTTTGGTTTTATAAAACAATGACTAGTATGCTATTAATTCCATCCAAGTACATTTTTATCTCTAGGAATTTTTGGTCTTTTTATCCTTCATATCTCTTCTTAGTTCTTTGAACACATAGAATACAGTTATAATAGCTGTTTTAATGACCTTGTCTTCTAGTAATAACTCTTGTGTCAATTTTGGGTTTGTTTTAATTGATTGATTTCACTGCTCATTTAGACCCTTTGCACATCTGGTACCATTTTACCCTGTTAGGTCCTGGTTACTTTTGTATTTCCATACCTATTTTTGTCTTTTGTTTTGGTGGCTCAGACAGTAAAGAATCTGCCTGCAATGCCAGAGACCTGGGTTCCACCCCTGGTTCAGGAAGATCCTTTGGAAAAGGAAATGGCAACCCACTCCAGGATTCTTGCGGGAGAATTTCATGGACAGTGGATCCTGGTGGGCTGCAGTCCATGGGGTCGCAAGGAGATGGACAACAACTGAGTGACTACCACAAAGCTACCTGGAAAGTTGAGTTCTGGAGAGTCCAGAGGAGTGTTTAGCCTAGGGCAGTTATTCTGCGCTAGTGAGGCAAGCACTTCTGTGCACTCTTTACCGTGCTCTGTGAATTGTGGGACTTTAGGTCTTGCTGGTGGGAACAGGCACTCTCCCAGCCCTGTGTGGGCACCGGGCAGTTTTCTCTAACCCTTGGGTCAATTCTTCCGCCATCCTCAGGTAACTTCATCCCAGGCCTGTGCTGATAAGTACTCTGCTAAATTCTCCAGGGCCCCTCTCCAGATCTCCAAGATTCCTTTCCTGTGCAGCCATGTCCTCTTCAACTCTCTGTCTTGCTTGTTGCAGCTACCTGCCTGTATCTCCCCACACTCATCTCTGTCTCCTCAACTGCAGGTTTGGCTGGGCTCTGCCTGGGTGCCCCTCTCCCCGTACCACAGACTGAAGACACTCTCAAAGCCCATGTACATGGCAGTTGTAGGGCTCAGTCGTTCCCATCACTGAGGGATCACTGTCTGTTGCCTGGTCTCTAATGCCTTGAAAACCATTATTATTGTCCTGTGTTTTTAGTTTTCTCAGGCAGAGGTTCAACGTGATCGTTTTTTACTCCATCTTGGTAAGAAGTTATGTCAGCTTATCTTGTTGCTCATTTAGGGATTTTGTGTTGGGGACAAAGATTCAGGACCCCAAAACTGAATGTTCTGTTTTGAACTAGGAAACCTGATGAGTCAGAAGTTTTCTCAACCTGCGGGACCCACGTGCACTAGCTTGGAATAAGAAATAGGTGGTTTCTGGCAGAATTGGGATGTACAAAGAAAGTGTCTAGAGAGTCTGTCCTGGTAATACTAGCCTACCCAGTGATTCCAGTTACATTCTGTAGCACTCAGGGATAAAGCTATATAAAGGGCACTCCATTGACTTGCTCCTATAGTAAAAGTCTTGTCAGACAGATAGGCCCTACCAGGGGGTGGTCCCAAGATGGCGGAGGAATAGGACGGGGAGACCACTTTCTCCTCCACAAATTCATCAAAAGATCATTTGAATGATGAGAAACTTCCACAAAACAATTTCCAAACACTGGCGGAGGACACCAGGCCCTCAGAAAGGCAGTCCATTCTCTTCAAAAGGAGCTAGGACAAAATATGAGAGACAAAAGAGTTAGAGACAGAGACCCATCCTGGGGAGGGAGTCGTGAAGGAGGAGAAGGTTCCAAACAGTAGGAAACCCTCTCACAGGCAGGTCTGGGGGGAGTTTTGGAATCTCCGAGGGCAACATAACTGGGAGGGGAAAAAACAACAACAACACAGAACAGGCGCCTTACCACAACTGCCAGCGGAGAAGTAGCCCAGACGCTTGTGTCTGCCACCAGCAAGTGGGGGCTGGACACGGAGGCGCAGGCTGCATCATCAGTGCTTAGGGTAAGGATGGGGCCTGAATGCCCTGAAGACAATCTGAGGGAGCTAATGTGGGATAGCACCCCAAAGTGTGGGATCGCCAGAGAGGTGATAAAAAAGAGAACTTTCCTGTGAAAGGCTCTAAAGTGTAGCCTGACTCGCTCACAGGACAAAGGATTGAGCAAATAACAAAGGAGAGCTACCTGGCTGCATACAGACCCCTCTCTGCCCCGACCCCCGCCAGAGGCAGAGAGAGAGGCATGTGACAGCCAGAGCCGGAAGGCAAGAGGCAATCTCGGCTCCGGAGACCGGCATCCTCCACTAAAGTGTCATCAGGCTCTCAGTTGCTAACCACCTCTTCCTGGGATTCTGGACAGTTGACATCTGCCATGAGGGTCACAGTCTGAGATCAGTTCCCCAGAGGAGACACACGGCACACCTGAGACGGCGCTCTAGCGGTGCACCCGGAAAACCAAGCGGTTGGGACTGGGGAGGTGATTAAGACGCACGGTCCACCTGGGACAGTACACTTGCCAAGCACCTCATTGTCTGAGCTGCTCAGACCTGGGAAGGGCACAAAACGCACTCCCAACCGAGTCTGTGCCCTTAAGGAGCACCCGAGAACCAGAACCTGAGCGGCTTAGACCTGGGGAGTGCACAAATGCAGGGCCTACTTTGGATGGTGCTCCTGCAGAACACCCTGGAGCCGGAGCAGTGTAGACCTAGAAAGCACATGCTGCGAGCTGGGGCAAACCCAGTGTAGTCCAAACACTGTGAGCACTCCCCACACACACCAGCGATATTTGTTTGCCCTGTCTCTCCCTCCCCACAACATAACTGAACAAGTGAGCCTAAATAAGAGCCTCCCTTGTGTCAGGGAGGAAATTAGACACTGAAGAGCCTTGCAAACAAAGGAAGTCAAAATAAACAAAAAAGAGGGAACTGCTCTGGAAGTGACAGGTACAACAGATTAAAACCCTGTAGTTAACGTTGACTAAGCACTGAAGGGGGCCTATAGACCTTGAGAACAAGTATAAGCTAGAACAAGGAACTATCTGAAACAACTGACCCCACACTACCCACAACACCTCCAGAGAAATTCCTAGATATATTTTTAATATTATCACTTTTTAATTTTTTTTAAAATTTAAGTTCTTTATTACTTCTTTAATTTTCATTTTTATAACCTACTATTTACCTTGCAAAAAAGTGAAAGTGAAAGTCTCTCAGTCGTCTCTGGCTCTTTGCAACCACATGGACTATACAATCCATGGAATTCTCCAGGCCAGAATACTGGAGTAGGTAGACTGTCCCTTCTCCAGGGGATCTTCCCAACCCAGGGATCTAATCCAGGTCTCATGCATTGTGGGCAGATTCTTTACCAACTGAGCCACAAGGGAAGGCAAAAAAAGACCCCATTTTTAAAGCAAATTTCATATATACATTTTTTATAATTTTTGTGGTTTTGTATTTTTAATATTATATTTTTGAGAGTCTAACCTTTACTCTAGATTTTTAATCTTTGCTTTTTTGTATTTTTTATCACTTTTGTACCTTTAAGAATCTAATCTTCAGTACCCATTTTCACTTAAGGGTGTGATTACTGGCTTGATTGTTCTCTTCCTGTTTGACTCTCCCTTTTCTCCCCCAGGTCACCTCTGTCTCCTCCCTCACCCTTCTCTTCTCTGCTTAACTCTATGAATCTCTCTGGGTGTTCTGGGCTGTGAAGAACACTTAGGGAACTGATTACTGGCTAGATTGGTCTCTCCCCTTTTCACTCCACCCCTTTTCCTCCTGGTCACCTCTATCTCCCTCCTCCCTCCACATAACTCTGTGAACCTCTCTGGGTGTCCCTTGCTGTGGAGAATTGCTTCATTATTAACCTAGATGTTTTATCATCTGTGCTATATGAATGGAGAAGTCTTGAGGCTACTCTAAGAATAAGACTGAAAGCCAGAGGCAGGAGGCTTAAATCCAAAACTTGAGAACATCAGAGAACTCCTGATTCCAGGGAACATTAATAGACAAGAGCTCATCCAAAAGCCTCCATACCTACACTGAAACCAAGCTCCACCCAAGAGCCAACACATTCCAGAGCAAGACACACCATGCTAATTCTCCATCAAAGCAGGAACACAATCCTGAGCGTTAAAAGACAGGCTGCCCAAAGCCATTCCAAACCCATGTACACCCCAAAACACTATTGTCACTTCATTGCACTTCAGAGAGAAGAGACCCAGCTCTACCCACCAGAACACAGACTCAAGCTCCCCTAACCAGGAAAACTTGACAAGCCACTAGTCCAACCCTCCCTAGGGTGCACTAGTCCCTGCACCCTCAGGGAGCAGGCTCCACAATAAAAAGGAAACACAAACTTCCAGCCTACAGAAAGGGGACCCCAAACACAGCAATCTAAACAAAATGAAAAGGCAGAGAAATATTCAGCAGGTAAAGGAACATGATAAATATCCACCAAAGCAAACAAAAGAGGAAGAGATAAGGAGTCTACCTGAAAAAGAATTCAGAATAGTGATAGTAAAGATGATCCAAAATCTTAAAAACAAAATGGAGTTACAGATAAATAGACTATAGACAGAAATAAATGAAAAAGAAACAAAGGAAACTATAGCAAAAACCAACAAAACTAAAAGCTGGTTCTTTGAGAAGATAAATAAAATAGGCAAACCATTAGCTAGACTCATCATGACAAAAGGGGAGAAGAATCAAATCAACAAAATTAGAAACAAAAATGGAGAAATCACAACAGACAACACAGAAATACAAAGGATCATATGAAACTACTATCAGCATCTATATGCCAATGAAATGAACAACTTGGAAGAAATGGAACTATTCTTAGAAAAGTATAACCTTCCAAAACTAAACCAGGAAGAAATAGAAAATTTTAGCAGACCCATCACAAGCACAGAAATCAAAACTGTAATCAAAAATCTTCCAACAGATAAAAGCCCAGGACCAGATGGCTTCACAGGTGAATTCTACCAAAAATTTAGAGAAGAGCTAACACCTATCCTACTCAAACTCTTCCAGAAAATTGCAGAAGAAGGTAAACTCCCAAACTCATTCTATAAGGCCACTATCACCCTAATACCAAAACCAGACAAAGATGCCACAAAAAAAGAACTACAGGCCAATATCACTGATGAACATAGATGCAAAAATCCTCAACAAAATTCTAGTAAACAGAATTCAGCAGCATTTTAAAAAGATCATACATCATGACCAAGTGGGCTTTGTCCCACTTGGACAAATCCTTGAAGAATGCAAGGATTCTTCAGTATTCACAAATCAGTCAATGTGATACACCACATTAACAAATTGAAAGATAAAAACCATTATCTCAATAGATGCAGAGATAGCAAATAGATGCAGAGATAGCAAAATTGAAGACCCATTTATGATAAAAACTGTCCAGAAAGCAGGCATAGAAAGAACATACCTCAACATAATAAAAGTCATATATGGTGAACCCACAGCAAACATTATCCTCAATGGTGAACAATTGAAAGCATTTTCCTTAAAGTCAGGAACAAGACAAGGGTGCCCACTCTCACCACTACTATTCAACATGGTTTTAGAAGTTTTAGCCACAGAAATCAGAGAAGAAAAAGAAATAAAAGGAATCCAGATTGGAAAAGAAGAAGTAAAACTCTCACTGTTTTCAGGTGACATGATCCTCTACATAGAAAACCCTAAAGACACCACCAGAAAATTACTAGAGCTAACCAATGAATATGGTAAAGTTGCAGGATATACAATTAATACACAGAAGTCCCTCGCATTTCTATACAGTAACAATGAGAAAACAGAAAGAAATTAAGGAAACAATCTCATTCACCATTGTGATGAAAAGAATAAAATAGTTAGGAGTAAATCTACCTAAAGAAACAAAAGACCTATATATAGAAAACTGTAAAACACTGATGAAAGAAATGAGAAATATACCATGTTCGTGGATTGGAAGAATCAGTATAGTGAAAATGAGTATACTACCCAAAGCAATCTATAGATTCAATGCACTCCCTATCAAGCTACCAATGGTATTTTTCACAGAGCTAGAACAAATAATTTCACAGTTTGTATGAAAATACAAAAACAACAACAACAACAACAACAACAAAAAAACCTCAAATAGCCAAAGCAATCTGGAGAAAGAAGAATGAAACTGGAGGAATCAACCTGTATGACTTCAGACTATACTACAAAGCTACAGTCATCAAGACAATATGTAACTGGCACAAAGACAGAAATATAGATCAGTGAAACAAAATAGAAAGCCCAGAGATAAATCCACGCACCTATGGACACCTAATCTTTGACAAAGGAGGCAAAAATATACAATGGAGAAAAGACCATCTTTTTAACAGGTGGTGCTGGGAAAACTGTTCAACCACTTGTAAAAGAACGAAACTAGAACACTTTCTAACACCATACACAAAGATAAACTTAAAATGGATTAAAGATCTAAATGTAAGACCAGAAACTATAAAACTCCTAGAGGAAAGCATAGGCAAAACACTCTCTGACATAAATCACAGCAGGATCCTCTATGACCCACCTCCCAGAATATTGGAAAAAAAAGCAAAAATAAACAAATGGGACCTAATTAAACTCAAAAGCTTTTGCACAACGAAGGAAACTATAAGCAAGGTGAAAAGACAGCCTTCAGAATAGGAGCAAATAATAGCAAATGAAGCAACTAACAAAGAATTAATTTCAAAAATATACAAGCAGCTCACACAGCTCTATACCAGGAAAAAACATGACTGAAGCAAAAAATGGGCCAAAGAACTAAACAGACATTTCTCTAAAGAAGACAAACAGATGACTAACAAACACAGGAAAAGATGCTCAACATCATTTGTTATGAGAGAAATGCAAATCAAAACCACAATGAGGTACCATCTCACGCAGGTCAGAATGGCTGCTATCAAAAAGTCTACAAGCAATAGATGCTGGAGAGGGTGTGGAGATAAGAGAACACTCTTACACTGTTGGTGGGAATGCAAACGATTGCAGCCACTATAGAGAACAGTGTGGAGATTCCTTAAAAAACTGGAAATAGAATGGCCATATGACCCAGAAATCCCACTGCTGGGCATACACATTGAGGAAACCAGAATTGACAGAGACATGTGTACCCCAATGTTTATCGCAGCACTGTTTACAATAGCTAGAACATGGAAGCAACCTAGATGTCCATTGGCAGACAAATGGATAAGAAAGTTGTGGTCCATATACACAGATGAATATTACTCAGTTATTAAAAAGAACACATTGGAATCAGTTCTAATGAGGTGGATGAAACTGGAGCCTATTCTACAGAGTGAAGTAAGTCAGAAAGAAAAACATCAATACAGTATATTAAGGCATATATATGGAATTTAGAAAGATGGTAACAATGACCCTATATGCAAGACAGCAAAAGGGATATAGATATAAAGAACAGACTTTTGGACTCTGTGGGAGAAGGCGAGGCTGGGATGATTTGAGAGAATAGCATTGAAACATGTATATTACTATATGTGAAATAGATCACCAATCCAAGTTCAGTGCATGAAACAGGGCACTCAAAGCCGTTGCACTGGGACAACCCAGAGGGATGGGATGGGGAGGGAGGTGGGAGGGGGTTCAGGATGAGGGACACATGTATACCCGTAGCTGATTCATGTCAATGAATGGCAAAAACTACCACAATATTGTAAAATAATTAGTCTTAAATTACAATAAATAATTTTTTTAAAAAAGATTACATACAAATAGGACCTACCATTTCCTTAACAGATCTGAAAGATAATTCAACCTGAGGACCCCAAACTCACATATGAAGTGTTGAGGACTTCGTGAAAAGTTTTACTGCTTCTGTGCAGTACTTATTTTTGTCAGTTTTTACCAACTGCAGCTCCGAAATTTGTTCCTGGGCTTGACATTTTGAAGAATCATTTGCCTTTTAAATGTGTCACTCACTTTTGTCTGTCTGATCTTGCAGAGTCTAGGACCAAACATTTTCAATAAAAGTTTCAGCCATTATAAAAGGCAGTATTAAGTCCTCACACCGTGTTTTGAAAGGCTTTAGGTTGTTAACATTGAAATGGATGTCAGGTTTGGAAAAGGAAAAGAAAAAAAGCAACTTTTTTTCTTTTCTTTTTTAGCTCAAAATTAATGCTTTCACTTCAGGGCTAGCAGAGCCATGCCTCCACATGTTTCTAAACCTTCTGCTTTTCCAGGCTTATGTAACTCAACATTTGCCAGACTGTCCAGAGGAAGAGCAGAACCACTGTGGCCGTCCCCAAAGACTATTTTCCTGGATTGCTTCACTCTATGCTTTATGATAATTTCAGGCTTCCTCACATGTCTGGGGCTGACAATTTCCAGGGAGCACTTTACTCTGTGCTTCTTGAACTAAGTCCTCTTAGAATAAGATAGCTTTGATTTTCTCTCCTCTTTCCCCTGGTTATGTTTCCTGCCACTGGTAGAAGGGTGACTAATCCCTGATGCCTGTGAAGATAACAGTTCTCATGTCCATTGATGGAGGTATCCATCTTCCCCATGTCTGATGTCTAAGGTACTACCGTATGTACCAGGAGCATCAATTTAGGACATCCTCACCTCTTAGAGAAACCCCCCATGACAGCTGATGCCAACCACTTCCTATGCCAAGATTCCCCATGCCCTTTGCCGAGAGGAGTTTAATCCAAGATAAGAATGTTGTTACTGCTGCTGCTGATCTCTTGAACCCTGAATAACTTAGTGAGCTTTTGTGCAACTGTTCTGTTTTGTCTACCTTCCCATTGCAGTTGGGCTTCCCTGGTGGCTCAGTCAGTAAAAGAATCCACCTGAAATGCAGATAGACCTGGGCTTGATCCCTGGGTGGGGAATATCTCCTGGAGAAGGAAATGGCAACCCACTCCAGTATTCTTGCCTGGGAAATCCCATGGATGGAGGATCCTGGCATGCTATAGTCATGGGGTTGCAAAAGAGTCAGACTCAACTTAGGGACTAAACCATCACCATCACCATTGCAGTCATTCCACCCCAGACTTCAAAGGAAGTAACTCTTGAGCTGATATATGGTGGACAAGTAGGGGAAGTCAGAATTTATTCACAGATTTACAAATAGGTCCATGTGGCAGGAACCCATATGGGATAAAGTAGCCACACTGGGATCTAGTTGTCCTCCTTGGCAGAGGGGCCTCACCTTTGATGGAGTTCACTGCTCCAAAGCAAGTGTCTCTGCTTTCCCAGGAGGATCTGATTCTTCTGATAAATATGAGGGAAAGAAACTTGTAACACTAACCCTTAAACAGACCTAGATGTTCCTGAATTCCCAGTTGAACACACTTCTGGTTCAAGTGGAACTCCTGCTACTCTTCAAACAAATATCTTTACTAGGAATCCTCTTGGAAATGTTTAATTACCAATGAATTCCCAATGACAGTGAAGTGATTCAGCCTAAAAAGAGGAGGGCCATCTGAACACACCCTTAGAACTGTCAGCTTTCCTGGAGATGAGGACTGGGGTAGAATGGGGGTGTTCTGTCAGTACCTTGAAGTCTCCCAAATCTAGAAAGGGGTAGTGATAGTTTTACAGGCTTACATGGTTTCCTAGAATGACTCCTACTAAAGAATAACATTGAAAGGAAGGCTGGTTGTTAGGTAACCCTGTAGCACTGCATGGGTTCTGATACCTTCAGTCTGGCCAGTGGGAGGATGGTCTGACAGTGGACCATATGAAGTCAGGGTGGAATGAGGCTGTAGGAAGAGAGGGATGGCAAGTTTTATCATAGAGAAATTAGGGAACCATTCAACAGAGTGGGGAATAGAGGTTACATGGCAAAAGCCATAGATAGGTGCTTATTGGGAAATCAGGAATACCAGCAGTGAACACATGTCATGTGCAAGGTATGGAGATTGGCACTGAGGAGCAGAGAGTAACTGACAGTAAAAATGACTATCTTTTATTGAGCCTTCTCAATGTGCAAGGTGCTGTGCTACACACAGCTGCCTATGTCATTCTAGAACAACTTGATGAGGCCGATGCTCTTGTTCCCAATTACAGTTCACAGCCCCGAGGTTGGGGAATTTACTCAGTTCACAGAGCAGTGGAGCCAGTAGGTTTCTTTCCCTTAACAGCTATACCATGTAACATCACCTTGCCTTTTAGGAGCTTACAATCCAGATGTACAGAAAGTATCTGTGTTTTTTTAAAAATAATAATTGATACAAGGCAAAATAATTAGTAACTGTCATGAGCAATATGTATAAATTGCACAGACCAACGTGTACTATGGTTTTGCCAAAGAAGGCAGTCTCTTTACATTGTGATGACCAAAATGTTTCACTGAGAAGGTATGATCTGGGCTTGCCTTGAAGAATAAAAGTAGGACATGAGGAGGCAGGGATGAAGGAAATTAAGGCTGAAGAGTGAGAAAAGTCTGAGTCCTGATTCTTTTACAGGTAAATGGACGGATGTTTACCCAAAAAGAGAATTGGTTGTGTATGTAACAAGCAAATGAGTACTCATTTAGGGTGGATGTGTGTATGTGAAACACAGGTATTTGTGTAGGTGTTTCAAATATTTTATCAAAGTTACGAATGCTGCACAATGAAGTAATGCCAAAGCTTTAATTGGACTCATATTTACTTGGGATTATATAGAGGGCTTTCGTATTTTTTTGTGTGTGTGAAAAAATTTTCCTCGAATGATAGCAAAAGAAGGGGAAGCTCACTACATTGAACGTGCCTTCTGATCTCCCTTACAAGCTTTTATGTAATTGCTAGAATTTCCTGAATGGGGATCAGGCCCTAGCAGCTATTGGAAGAACTTGTCACTGCCCACCTTTGTTGGGAGCGACATGACGCTGCCCCGAGGGGGCATTGTCAACCTTCTCTATGTTTTTCATCTCCTGCTCTCTCAACCTTTAGATGGAGCCTTTTAGAAGTGCTTTTTTAGAAGTAGCATTTGTTTATATCTGGTTTGCTAACTGGATGAGTTAGTGTTTTGGGGATTCCAATACAATGGATAAAACCAAAGTGATACAGGAAAAGAGAATCGTTCAATATTTACAATACTGATGCTTTTGTTTAAACAGTACTTTTCATTTGAATTAATTCTTGTTCTAGTTTTCTTCCACTCCCATCTATATGCCCTTGCACTAATGGCACACTCTTTGAGTACTAGAATTTGGTGGCATTTTTGACAGAATTAAATTGTGTCCACAATTATCCTGCAGTTCAGGTGGTTGCCCTTTATCAGTGTGTTGCTATTTAAGTAAAACTTCTCATTGTCTTGGGATACTGTATTATGCAGACTTTCCAGATGCCTTAGTGGTAAAGATTCCACCTGTCAAGATAGGAAACACAGGAGACGTGGGTTTGATCCCTGGGTCAGGAAGATCCCCTGGAGGAGGAAATGGCAACCCACACTTGTATTCTTGCCTGAAAAATTCCATGGACAGAGGAGCCTGGTAGGCTACAGTCTGGCGGAATACAGTCCTTTGGGTCTCAAAGGTTGGGACCACTACTGAGAGACTGAGCATGCTTGCTCTGTATTTTGCTTTCAGGGGACAAACTTCATCCACCTTCTAGAAAACAATCCATCTTTATTTTGCATTGGATTAGTGCTTCACATTATAGTTTCTCTCTCTCTTTTCTCCATCCCTCATTAAATGATACCCAAATCTTAAAAAATAAATATAAATTAAGAAAATAATACTAATGAATGTCAGTATCATCCTGTATCCTTTGTAAATGTGACATACAGATCATCTTTATAAGCAAGTATTATAATTAGCAAAAAAGATCCATTTTATTAGTGACTTGTTCCAATTTTGTTTTCCACTACTAAATCAGAAGAGATTTGTGAATAAATTTTAAAAATATAGTGCAATGCAATTTATCAGCCTTGATTTTTGCAGTCATGGCAATTGCATTTTCCATAAAAATAATATCAACATTCACTTGCTGTATCACCACCACCAAAACCACAAAAATAAGCTGAGATATTGTTTTTCAGCTCTCCCTGTTACTTGAAAGATGTTCTGTTAATAGTTCCTCGAGTATTCTAGCCTTAGCAGGTCATTTCCTAATATTATCATTGCTCATTCACAAGAAGTAGGAAGACAAGACTTTGGACACCCAGGCATGGTGGCCAGCACAGCCTGTCAGGGCGGGAGCTTTCACCCATCTGTTGGCAGTACACTATGGAGAGTCAGTCACTACACTGAGTTTTAAAAACATTCTAAAGATCTTTTTGAGAGTGTGTGTCTTAGTCACTTTGGGCTGCTATAACAAATCACCATAGACTGGGTGGCTTATAAACAGCAGAAATTTATTCCTCACAGATCTAAAGGCTAGAAATCAGAGATCAGGGTGCCAGCACAGTTGGGGTCTGGTGAAAATCCTTTTCTGAGTTACAGAGTACTGTCTTCTCATTATATCTCCACAGGGCAGAAATGGAGCCAAGGAGTTCTTTGGTGTCTCTTTCATTAGGGCACTAATGCCATTCACAAGGGCTCCATCCTCGTGACCTAATCATCTCCCCAAAACCCCATCTCCTAATTTTGTTACATTTGGGGGTAAGATTTCAACATATGAGTTGGGGAGGAGAACACCAATATTTAGTCCATGGAAATGAAAGTGAAAGTGAAGTCACTCAGTCATGTCCGACTCTTTGTGACCCCATGGACTGTAGCCCACCAGGTTCCTCCATTCGTGGGCTTTTCCAGGCAAGGGTACTGGAGTGGGTTGCCATTTCCTTCTCCAGGGGATCTTCCTGACCCAGGAATCAAACATGGGTCTCCTGCATTGCAGGCAGGCGCTTTACCCTCTAAGCCACTAGGGAAGTCTCTATTTAGTCCATAACAACACACAAAGTGAAAGGGGCAAGTTAGTTTTTGACTGCCCCATGTGGCATGTGGGATCTTAGTTCTCTGACCAGGGACAGAACCCGTTCCCCCTGCTTTGGCAGCATAGAGTCTTAACCGCTAGACTGCCAGGGAAGTTTACAAGTTCTTTAAACGAGAGAAAAAACAAAGGGTTGTGAGAATTCTGAGCCGGTAAGGTAGGCAGCAAGGTAGGCAGTTGGACCAAACCTAGTATGTCAGGACTGAAAGGGACCTTCATGATCATCAGTAGGCTGGTATGAATCAAATGCTGTCATTTTCTCTTTTCCTTCCTTCTGCCCGCTCACTGCCAGTACTTCAAATCAGGACTCAAACCTAAAGAAAAATGAAAAAGTCTCCTCGTGCATTGGATATATAACAGTGTGCTTCTATCCACACACCTTCTGTCCCCTAGGCTGACAGCTCACATCAGACAGATCTCACAGTGAGAGAAGCGGCACCCTGCTAAGGAGTTCTGGAAATGGCTGACCCTCACAGAGCTAGCAAGGCACCTGGTCTCTTGTGTTAGCCGTTGCTGCCCCCATGCTAGCTGGGGTACTGACTTGAACTTGGCACTTCCTAGCTCTTCAGTTAGAAGGCTGAGCTTGCCTTCTAACTCCGCTGACCTACAGGAGGTTACATAGTGTGCCTCCCTGGTGTTATCCTGTGGCTCTTTTTATACTCCCCCAAACACATCCTTGTGGACCTTACTATTGTGACTGCATTCTAACCTCTCTCCCTGTGGCATGGAGAGTAAGCCCAGCAGTAAAACCCAACCCCAGAGGCTGGCAAAGCTGCATAGTAGGTTCCTCTTACTCACGTCGGTGCCTCTCTGAATGCTGATGTGTTCTGGAAATGAGGGAGCTTTAAATACCCTTGTTGACATGGGTCTAAGATCTCTCTGTCTGAGGTACTATCAGGGAATTCGCAGGGCATTCATCAAAATCAAGCTGATGCAAGCATGAATACTCACAAGAAAGAGCCCTTTTATGCTGAAAACTGCTGAAGGCTGGAAAAGGGACTAATTTATTTAAATTATCCCTCTAAGTGTCAAGCCCCATGCTTTCTGGAAGGGTCTGACAACTGTGGGTTAAAGAAAGTTTGCTCAAATTTATAAATAAATTAGTAATGGTAGAATGTTAACCTGGGAAATCAGAGTAACAGAAACGTAATCGCCATCGATGTTGATGCAGGTGTAGGGAAATACAGTTTCTGCTATTAAGCTTTTAAATGTCAGCAAATGGCAGTTTAGTAGATCATTTGCTAATAATGATTAAATTTCTCATTAAAATGTTTCCTTCATTATTCTTCAGGTAGAAATGTGTAATTCAATGATTGTTACATCAATTACACTTAAAAAGCTCATTAAAATACTGAAATATTATCTCTCGTAGTCAGAGTACTTTAAGAGTACTGTACTAATTATAAAAGAAATAAACTCTTATAATAGCACCATTTGAACTGATGCCTTATAAATTCTTAATGTAAAGCTAACATGTAAAGTTTAAATCAAATATATAGATCCAATAAAACAAAACCTTTTTAATCTTGTTTTACCTTCAAAAGGATTCTGATTATTGTAATTAAATAATGCATGATATAATAAAGATCTAGAGTGTGTGATTATTTCATTGGCAATTGAATATTGGTGCTTTTTATTTATGCAAGCAATGTATCATAGGCAATATGCATCAAGCATTAAAATATTGATACAATTACACCTAGCTCCCTGCACCAATAAAAAAAATCTGTGACATGACTCTGCTGATGATACGAGGACAGTTTGAAATCCTTTTTAAATTTTAATACTCTGATGTGCTGGGTTATGCTAATTCTGCTAAGAAATAATGCCTCCAAGATTCACTGTTGTGTTTTTTATTCCTGTGAGCGAACAAATCCAGCTTCGCTCAGCATGGCTAACAAGTAGAGTTTCCTTCTGTACACATTTGACCACTCTTTTTTTTGAGAAAGATAAAAAGAATAAGGTTTGGGGTTAGTTTGTTTTTAAGGGTATTCATTCACACTATAATGGCCTTTCTCTAATTTTCTCACTGACTAAGATCCACAGTTCCTTTTAAAACATTCAAATGCTTTTTTATTCTTAAGTCCTTTCTCCACAGAGCAAAGGGTTAGGGAAGTTTTTCTTGTAGCTGTTTTATTATTAAAGCCTTGGCAAGTGATTACATGGGGCTCTGAGCCTGTCCCAGAAGTCCTCCATAGAAGCAATAGATGACAGAATTTTTCTGCCATATGTACACCTGGGGTTCAGTGTTACATAGCTGACCCATTTTCTCACCTGTACAAATGGACCCAAAATGCCTTTGTTGTTCTGTGTACACAGGAGTAATTTAACGCATAATTGTTGACTTTAAAACACAGCAACAGACTTTCAGTTCATTTGGCTGCTGAAATGTTTGTATAGTTCTGGGGACCTTCCTCTTTGCTTTGAAAATATTTTAGACCCCTGCCCTGGCTAGAGGGAAAGATGTTTTCTATTATCCCACCTGGAAGCAGTATAAATATGGAAGGATGCAGAGATTCATAATGCAATAGCTGTGCAAAGAACAACAACAACCAAAAAGAACCAAAAACACATAGCTCAACTTGTGTATTTCTCAGTGAAGGTCCCTGAAAACCCTAAAGTGATAAAGGCATTTCACAGCCATTTCTTCTTTTGACTACTTCCAGATCAGAGTGAAGTCTGATAAGATTCCATCACACCATTGTTGGCCAGACCCTCTCCTCAGTGATGCTTATCTGGGAGACCCCATAAACAAATATCCTGGTCCCTAAGCAAAACCTCCTTGATATCTTTGCTTTCCAAAGAGATGCTGGTTAGAATATGGGACTCTGAAAGAAATGGGCATTGTTGAGCCTGTCAACAGAATGTATACATTGTAGCAACTGAATTGCATTTTAAGACCCTCAGAATTGTACTCTAGAGCCAATAAGTGTAAGTTCCATCTTCACCTTTCCTTCTGGTGGCCATGGTTCCCCTTTTAGCAATGTCAAGTGTATTTCCTCCCTCTTTTCTTATATGAATAAGTAGCAATGGCTGGTGATGATACAGCACAGTAGATCATCATGAATGTCTGTAGGATGTCATATTTATGTTCTTCTGTTTAGCTTAAATCTTACTTAGGTTCTAATAGCAAACAGTCTGGTTACAATGGGCTGGCAGTGCAAAGCATCTGCTCAATTCAGATAAATAAGACCAATGTGTTTGAAGGGCAAAGTTTCAATACAAGTGGCCTGCCATTTCATTTGGAGATGCAATTCTCACGTAGCATAAATCACAAAGGGGAAAGGGATCATTTGCTAATTGATTAATTATCTTGTAAATGAATTACAAACCTGTGGCTTGCTAGCTAGGTGTATGCAGGAGACCTCAACTGCTTTCTTTTCTCCCTTGAATTTCTAAGTACAAGTAATGGTGAGGTTCGGGACTCGCAAAGCTGGGGTCTCTTACACCAGGCTGGAGGCCCCATGCCACGATATGCTTACCGTGTTCCAGCATTTGAAACCAATCCACTATTGGATGCGGGTATGTGTATATACATAAACATAGAGAAAAGAAAATTAAATTTCAAGTCAAAGCGATCCAGTAAGTTAACCGTTCACTTTGGGAGGGTTGACTGTTCTTTTTTTGCCTTTATTTTTACATTCTCTAAATAGCAGAGTTGTTCTGAATAACAATCTTTTGTGGGCTAAAAGCACCACGGATTAAAGATCAGGGAGAAGAACAGTGTTCATGAAGTGCGAAAGCTGGTGTGTTGCAGAGCCTTGATAACCACAGATGAGCTGGTAATTAACATCCTCGCTTCCCAGGCAAAGGGGCAATTGGTCTTCCAAAGGCATAGCCTACTGTTCTTTTTCTCTCCCTCTATGAAAGTAGCTGATTTAGTCAGAAAGGTGACAGTTAAGGCTCTTTGCTGGCAGAATTTTTGCATCTTCCCGGGGCCTCGTTCCCCGACTTTACCACAGAGGCTGTCCATCAGGGTTGTTATGTATGCAGGCTGAGTGAGCCCGCAGGGGATCCTAGTTATTTACACTCTTTTTCAAGCTTCGAAGCTGTTATAATCATTCGCTGTCAACTTTGTGCTGACACTGAATTTTACTTTGTGTTTTTTCTGCTCGGTTTGGGTCTAAAATACTGGCATCCATACCCTATACTGTAATTCCATGGGTGACTGAGCTGGCCAGCCGTATCCTGCCTTACTCACAGAGCCCGGGAATCCTGCTACATATGGAAATTTCAGGATTTGTTGATTGTGGACAATAAGCAGAGTCCTCCAGCTTTGTGCATTTATCCAGGCAGTGGCCCTCAAGAATAAGCTGTGTACCCTGTTTCATCTCAGTGCATTTTCAACTTTAGGAACAGGTAAGTATTGGTTTCATTTACTGAGTTGGAAAGTTGGAAGAGGCAAACTTTCCCTCTGCCAAACCCAGTGTAATTTTCAGACCTTACTCTTTCTTCCAGACCCCTATTAAAAGGATAAGGTTTGTGATCTCCCCTTGTGGTTGCCCCCTCCCCATTCCTTTCAGCCTTGAGTGAGTCAAAATTCAAGCTGGAAGTGCATTCATGATTCAGATCAAAATAGAAGTATTGTCCTGAGTGGTATGAATGACAAGGAACAAATTATAAAGACCCTGCATAAGGCCACCAGAGCGATGTGAGTGATAAGCTTTTAAACTTCATCAAGGGACATTTGCATGCTCAGACTTCAGTGTTCTGCATCCTAGTCACATGGGAAATAAATACCTTCCATTTGCTTGTGAACAACGTTCCTTCCATTAAGCCCAGGGCCTGGAAGCTTTAATAACAAGACAGGGAACAATTTCTCCACGTTTAAAGTGGACTATGTTTCCATGCACTGTTCCCATCTCCAATATGAAAATTTCATGTATGTTGGGGCCCAAAGGGAGTGATCCACAAAATGATATGACCCTGTTCTTAACTGGACTTGAAATAAAGCTGGTCAAGAAGCTTGTGTGCTCGGCCAATGTAATAAAGTAGACAAATAATTACCGAGCAAATCAAACACACTTACACCTCAGATGATTTTGAAATATTATCTATAATCGGGCACTTCTGTGCTAGGAGGAAAGGTTAATAAAGTAATTTAAAAAAGATTGTGTGGAGTATTATAGAATCAGAAGAGGACTGGCGATCATAATTGTTAATCTCCTAAAACACCAGTTCTGCATTGCACAGAGCAGATATTTTAGTACGTATTCTTATTGTGTATTCCGCTTATTACTATATTAGCTTGCTTAATTATCCTTTGTAAAAACCTTTTATTAGATTTTTTTTTGGTGTTAAAAAAACTGATATTATTATTCCAGCAGGGTAGCAATGTGTATGTCAGTCTTCACATATAGGTGTGCAGAGAAGACTAATATCTTTGAAAAGTAGTTGTCTTCATGTATGTTACATAGGAGAACAATACTGGAGTAGGCATTAGATATTTATATATTAAGAGCCCTTTCTTTCCTGCTGGCATTTGTGATGGATCATAGGGGAATGGCATAACTTTTGCAGTTGGAATTGTTAGAAGAGAGAAGGGTCATTCTAGCTCAGCTGGTGCTAGTTTAATACTCAAGATAAAGCTAAAGGTGTATGGTTGGTGGGACATATTGGTAGGACGATCTTCTTACATTAAAAAAAAACAACAAATAAACCTTCTGTTATTAAAAATCTTGTTAAAAGTAAATTTCAGTTAATATTTTTTTTTCCACTGAAGAACTGATTTTGTATAGAAGGGAAACAAAGGAAGCAGGGTAACACCGGAAGACACTAGTTCTATCACCACTCATATTGTACTCCAGAGAGACTGGTTTACATCTGTAAAATAGGAATGACAAAATCCATCTCATGGGATTTTTGAAGGATATAGGGAAGAACTATGTAAACGTTGAAAGCACCTGCTAAAAATGCTATTTATTATGAATCTTTGTTTCACAAAATTTCCCATCATATTTGCATTGTTTATAAGTACTCAAATATGTAATGTTTAATTGGACTCAATGGTAAAGAATCTGCCTGCCAATGCTGGAGACGCATGAGATGCAAGTTTGATCCCTGTTTTGGGAAGATCTCCTGGAGAAAGAAATGGCAACCCACTCCAATATTCTTGCCTGGGAAGTCCCTGGAGGGCTACACAGTCCATAGGGTCTCAAAGGAGGAGGACACAACTTAGCAACTTAACAACAATGTTTAATTATGCAACTGTTTTCACTTTGAATGAAGCCCATACTGGCTAGAAACATATTTATAATGTTTTCCCACGCAAATAATTTGCACTTTAAATTGTTCAACTTACATGGTCCTGATGCCGCTTGTGGGTAACCTCACATTTTCTTCTTTCGTTTCCCAACACCGCAAACAGGTGATAGGCCAATTCCACGCTTTCCATTTCTTTATTCTTAACTTCCTCATACTTACACTTCTTGGCCTGGCACACAGCTGAAACTGACCTTGTGTTAGTCCTTTGTGGCCAGTGATCCCTTCTGCAAACACTTGCCTTTGACCTGTCTGCGGCCCTCAGCTGGCTCATGGGAGCCAAACTTTGACCTCTGTTACGCCGGCTCCTTGATAGTCAGTCACCCACTCCTGCTTTGTGCTTCTTCCTCCTGCCTGGAAGAGGCATGCTCCGGAGTCTCCGCCAGAGCCCTTGAGGCTTCCCTCTCCACACTCCCTCCTTTAGAGACTCTGTCCTTTCAAAGACCGGCTGGCTGCTCCTGACTCTGCCCCATCTCCCTGTCCGTCCTTAAGCCCCAACCCCTCAGAAAAACATTAAGACTATCTTTGCGGCTGCCGTTGTGCAGAGCTCTGTGATCAGCAGGAGCTGCCGTAGCTGTCGGAGCACCCGATTTGAGGAGGCCTTATTTTAGAGTGGGGCTTCCCTGGTGGCTCAGCTGATAAAGAATCTGCCTGCACTGCGGGAGACCCGGGTTCGATCCCTGGGTTGGAAAGATCCCCCGGAGAAGGGAAAGGCTACCCACTCCTGTATTCTGGCCTGGAGAATTCCATGGACTGTATAGTCAGTGAGGTTGCAAAGAGTCGGACATGATTGAGCAACTTTCACTTCACTATTATAGAGTCAGGTGAATTAGAGTCTTCATTCCTGCAGATTGAAGCCACTACAAATCATTTGTTTTATGTTTATTTTATTGTTTGTTTGGTGTAGAATCAAATAGGCTTCATGAAACGTGAGAGCCTTGTGATGGGATCACCTGTTAAACATTGTTCCTCATAAGGCTGGGGGTTCAGAAAAAGCCTTCCACTGCCATTCACCACTTGCCAACATGGTGTTAGGACTTTGGAGTTGGGCTTAGGAGGGGACACCCTGGCACCTGGAAGACTTATTAGAAGGACTGAGCTGACATGTCCATTAGTCTCTTTGTAGATGACGTTTTTCCTTTTTTTCCGGCAGCAGATATGGCACTTAGGACTCATGGCAGGAACATTGGCAAAATTCCAATGAGCCAGTCTTTTTGGAAGACTTTGATCCCGGCCAACATGGTCTACTCTTTCAATTAAAAAAATCAAAAATTGAAAAAAATGAAGAAAAAGTCACAGTATACTATGATTCTCAGGTGGGGTCACACCCACAATACATTATGGCAGAGTTCCATCTGTCCCCTGAGAGACAAGAATCTTGCCTAGAGCTGTCTTTTATCACTAAAAAAGTTCAAGTCAGGGTCACAGAGGTCTCATATAAGTCATTGAGAGCATGGCTTTTCTCTGAACTTGGCAGGTGAAATGGGTTGACTCCTACCTTCTTCTGGGATCCATACCAAATCCCTGTGGAGAGCTGGATGGTTTTCTCGAGGAAAACTCAAGGACCCACCCAGGGTAGGATTATGGGGTGGCAGGTGCGGTGGGAGGATAGAGGAATTGTAGTTTGTGAAGGAAAATCAAGGGAAAAAGAACTCTCTTCTCATTTTTGAAACTCAACTACCATCACTTTACATGCCCTGCCACTGTAATCTATGCTTCTGGGTTTAATGCTGCTGTTCTGTCTGGCTGCAGCATTAGGGCATGAAACTTCCAGTGGAATTTGCCAGATGATTAGTTGGTCAGAACAGAAAGCTAATAGACATTATTTTTTTCTAGTAGTATTTTCCTATGACCATGTTTCCAAATAAAAGCTCTCAAATAGAGTACAGGTCTGTCTGCATGAATGATTTCTAGAGTAAAGTATAGAGGTAGCATGTGATTTCAAATAGGTAAATATTAGCCATGTTTAATGCTGACCAACAATTTATTGGTAGAATTGAATTTGTTGGTACCAGCTCTGCTTTGTTGATTCTTCCTCCCTATCTCATCCCTTCCTCCTTTCCTTCCTTTCTTCTTCCTGATTTGCTTTCTCATATCTTTCCTTCTAGTCTTCTGTCCTTCCCTTCTTTCTTGGATATGATATGGATCACTTTTCTTTATTGTCATTGACTTAAGATGATTTGTTGCTTTGCTTATAATGATGATGTTTCTTTGCTTATAATACTGAACTTTGCTATTGCATTATTCTGTTTTTCTTATTTTTATATTTCTTTATAAAAGAAATGTATATTTATAACACAAGACTGAGTTTTCCTGCAACCTTTGGAGATGTAAAAATACAGACAGTGGGGGAAAAAAAGGAATAACAGTTGTGTGTCTCTATATATGTTAAGAGCACGGTATCATACAGCTTTTCTCTTTCAACAGGATAACATACTATGAGTACCTGGGATTCAATACACATAACAGGTTAGAAAAGTAATATAGTTGTAATAATTACTTTCATCTGGCAAAATATTTCAGTCAGTAATGACTAGCAATAAAATAAAATGATCACCTTTAGTGTATCTATTACAAAAACAATTGCCCAAAATAAGAATGGTTTAAAATACCATGTAGAGTATAAAGCCAGAGAAGGCAATGGCAACCCACTCCAGTACTCTTGCCTGGAAAATCCCATGGACAGAGGAGCCTGGTAGGCTGCAGTCCATGGGGTGGTAAAGAGTCGCACAAGACTGAGCGACTTCACTTTCACTTTTCACTTTCATGCATTGGAGAAAGAAATGGCAACCTACTCCAGTGTTCTTGCCTGGAGAATCCCAGGGATGGGGGAGCCCGGCGGGCTGCCGTCTATGGGGTTGCACAGAGTCGGACACAACTGAAGCGACTTAGCAGCAGCAGCAACAGCAGAGTATAAAGCATCCAAACAGCAGACTTTGTCTCTCTCTGTCTCTCTTTGACACACACATGCTGCTCACAGTCCATAACACTATGTTAACAGAAGTTTACCTGAAGTGTAGATCTATTTTTTAAAGAAAAAATACTCCAATTAAGGATTTATAAATTATATACTATTGCAACCACCATTCTCTTTTTAATGAGTTTTCTTTTACCTTTTAAGGTTTATAGAAATCACTTACTGCTCCTTAAAAGATTCCTGTTATTTTCCCCCCTCTTTTTTAAAAACAGTGAATGTGAAACATCATTAATTCAGTTGTAATATGATCTACTAGTAGATGATAGTAGCTAATTCCTTCGTAGGCATGGCTTTTCTTGGGCCTTTGCAATATAAAAATGTGCTTTTACTTTTGGGTGTTTTATGTGAGCATCCATCTAGTCTTAATGCTTGATTGTCTTTTTTAAAAGACCACTAAGCAGAATGAACACCATCTTCAGGTTCCTTACTTAGGAGTCCTGTGACAGCCTCCATCTCTTTACTTTGTATGCTAAGGTCATGGATCAAGGGCAGGCTGTGGTTTGGACTTGGCTATCGGCTCTGACAGGATGATGCAGCCAGTACCGAGATCCTAATCAGTTGGGAGAAGTCTATTAAATTTGAGCCCTTAAGCTGCCTCAGCCAAATCAGGGATCCCAAAGTTACATTTGTTTCTGTGGTGACCATTCATTTTGGTCAAATGAAGAAATTGCTTGTGTTGGCTTTTGTGGCTTCAGGGGCCAACATCTATGAATGTCACGTATCTATTAGCCTCTGCTTTCTCGGAGACATTATTGAGAAGACGCTTATGAAAAAAAATCATTTTTATTGCAGCTGTTTATAAGTCACCTTGATCAAAAAAGAAGAGAGGCAAAAGAAAGGTCATCAAAAGCTGTTCTTTTCTCTGGGTGAATGATGACACTGTGACGGCCTATGCTCTGAGTACTGGGGGCAAAGGGCATGCGGGGGGGTAAGGGTGGGGGGCACGTGGGGGTCGTCCTTGGCCCTGACTTGGTGAACAGCAGGGAGTGGGCTCAAGACTTCCATCTCTGAAATTCTTCGTGCTTTTTCCAAACCAAGGTCTGGTCAAATCAGAAGAGATCCGAATCTTGCCTCCGAGAGTCTTTTTTCACTGATGAAAGATCTTTGGTTTATAAACAATGCTACTTGGGGATAGTGTCCTGATCCAGAGCAGCCAAAAAGGTAGAATTAAATATTTCCCCCATTTTCTTCTTTGAAATTGCTGAATTTTTAATTAGCCTGGGAAAGGGTTTCCTTGTTATACAGATTTTCTTCTGAGGTCAGTGTCTACTAAAGCAAATAGAAAAAAAGAGGAAAGGGGGGCTTGGCGTATATATGGTGTCTCTTTGTAGGACAGTAGAACCTTCATGAACCTGGCAGAGAAGAACATGGAGTATCATTTCACAGATGTATCAACTGAGGCCTGAGTGAGCCAATGTTTTGTTCAGGCCACTGACAACAGAGAAGTAGTTAGAACGTTTTTTAATTTTCATTAAAATGCTCTTTTTACCACCAACATCTGGCAAAAGCTTTGTCGCCTCCTGTAAAAACAGATTTTTTCTTCATAGTCATCATTCCAATAATAAAAGGATACTTACAATAATAGTTTGTGGCTCTGAAGTCAGGCTAACTTGGATCAGGGCACAGCTTGGGCACCTGTAGAAGTTCTTCAATTTCTCTGAGCCCCAGTTTGCTAACATGTAAATCAGTCAAGGTTCATACCTCAGAAATCTGTTGTAAAAATGCACACTGAACATATTGTACCAGACACAGTACATTATAATTGCCCTATATCTGACGATTATATAACTTTGCAGCTTACTAACCCACCTCCCCAAACTCAAGGGGAAGAAAATTCTAAAGTTCCACTAAGGAAAATAAAGTATGTATGAGTATGATATGGACTATAATACATTTTCTAAGATTGCATTGTGAGAACTGAAAAGTATAAAAATTATGGTATTTCAAATTGGCATACTATTATGTTGCAGTACTGTTAGCAGATAGATGTAAAAATAAACTATAGGTGTATCTTTTTATTCAAATCTGATATATGGAAATCTAGGTTTAGAAAATGGTTATAGGGTCATTGTTTGCTTTACAAAGCAATTTGACGTAGGTTTCTTTAAAAGGGAACTTCCCTAGTATCTTTAATATAATTCTTCATTTACTGAAAAACAAATCACACAATTTTGCAGGTCATTTCATGTGTAAATTGAAGCACATCTGTTGAATATATAGAGGAAAACTTGAAGCAGAGAGGAGAACATTGAAAGTTACGGATACGTCAGATAATAACACATAGGAAAAAGAAAGTAGTAAGGAAACTTGATACACTGAAACTTCACATTTTGCAATCATAAATTTTTAATAATACACATTTATAAAACTTCTATTCTATGCACATGTGTGTGTGTGAGAGACTGAGATAGAAACAGAGACAGAGAATGTGAACCTGCTGTCACCTCTCTATTTGGCTTTCTGTTTTGCTGTAACCCGACCCCTCCCAAATTCCCCAGACACTAGAGTATGCACCCGAAAATGCTGCTTGATGCATTCCCATCCTTTTAAGCCTTATTAGTTTCACACATGTCATTCTGTCTGCCTAAAAGTTCTTCCTCAACACTCTGTCAACCTCTGTGGCTAAACTCTCTTCAGACTAGTCTTCCCCTCCTCTGGGAAGTTTTCCTGGATGGCACTTCATCTCCAGAACACTCAGGGAGCCTGTCTTTGCTAGAAATGAGCCCACCTTCTTCCTGACTCAGATGCTTTCATTTGGGGTATAATAGAGCATAGGCTTTGGAATCCAGTGACTTGACTTTGAATTCAGTCTCTATGGCTGGCTTGAGGTCTGAGCTGGGGCATGTTAATTGATCTCTTGATGCTTTATTCATATTCATCAATACCAGGGATAATCATATCATTTTATATCATTTCTCTACCCATATCATTTCTGAGGGGATTTGACGAAATATGTAAAGCCCTTAGCAAAGAGCCTGGAAGAAAGTTTGGAACACAATGTTTGTTTGCTTCTTTCTGAGTTATACTGCATTGTAACTGCTGGTTACTCCTTTATTTCTGTATTGAACTGTGAGCTACATAAAGGGAAGTATTGAATCTTACCAGCTCATAATGCCAGAGCCCATTGGATTCATACATTCCCCCAAATGCATATTTGTGGAATCTAATTGAGACAAACATCAGAGCATATATTTTCATGGAATATGGCAAGTCCTAGAGCAAAGATTTTTACAAGAAGAGAAAGAACAAAGGGGTGAAATGAAGACCAATGGGCACATTACTAGAAAACTCTCTAGGCTGCCCCAAATTAATTAGCAAGCATTCTTTGGGAACATTTGTTCAACCAGTTTTGAGACACCCTAATTACATCAGCGTTTTTTTTCAGTCTACTGTGCTCTGCATGAAAGTGTTAAATGTTTTTGTGAAATGGAGTCATTTCTCCAAACTATTCTATAAAACAGAAAAGAAACCCCCAAAAACTATGGAAAGGAAAAAGGAAAGTGAGATTCCTAGGAAAAAAATGAGAGCAGGAAGGAGGGAGGGAGAGATTCATGTGATATGAAGTGAGCCTGTGCTAATTTGGGGTCAGCACCACAACCCATGGGTGTAATAATCTGTTCTAGAATTTTGCTAAAGGTATATTCTGAATATTTTTCTTTCAGCTTTGCAAAATAAGTTTTTTTTTGTTTGTTTTGTTTTGTTTTTTTCTAGTAGATCATGCTAATCCCTGGCCATCCTTGATTAGACTATTATCTAAAAAGCCATTGGTAGGATTTCCACAATCACATCTAAACCTTTTTTCAGATTCTTTCAATAACCTGAGAGATCATTTGTCCAGTCTGGAGCCTTGAACTAATTTTAAGCAACTAGGTTATATTTTAGTAAATCTTAACTTATCTTGGGCAATGATTCCCTCTTAACTCTGGTTGCTTTTCCCTTTCCAGCTTGAAGATCATTCATCACGATAGAGACCTTAGAATCAAAATAGGAGTTGAATAGTTCTGTTTTCTCTGTGACATCTGTTAACACTTTGCTGTGTGCCCCAATCAATGTGCCTATCCCTTTGTTCTTCTTTATAAACAGAGCTTAAAATAGCTTTCTGTTGTCCTTGGCAGTTTTTCAACCTGTAGCCAAGTTTCAGGCCTCCTGACAACATTTTTAAAGTACTTTTGACATTGGTTCCCCATCATGTTTTCAGTCTTCCCTTTGGGGTGTATATCCCTTTATATTCTGCATTCAATACCTTGAAAAAGGAAAAAAGAAAGTTCTTTTCATGTTTTTTTTTTTTAATACCTTTGGAATAATCTGTGATTATTTTGTCAGAATTTCTAAAATAGGCTGATTTTCCCTTTAAAATTATTTAGGCATAGGATCATACCTGTATTTTCTCTATTTTGATGACTGCTTTCCTAAATTCTAGGATGAATACCTGTGACCAATATTATTTTTCCATGACTATAACAGACTTTAAGATGACACATTATTTCCTTTCAACTTTCTCATCACTTTTAACTCACCAACAAAACCTTCCTCCTGGGTCAAAATAAATTCAGTATAAAATACGTGCAAATTGGTCTCTCATCTTCTCAGGGATGCAGCTGGCAGAAGGCCAGCCAAGAATGTATCAGAAGATCTTCATTTGGAAGAGTCTTCTGACAACACTCTGGGAGAAAGTTTCCCCATGACTGTGTTAGTTTTGTGATCTGCATTAGGAAGGCATGGGATGGGTATTCATTGCTCTTCTGAAATGATACTATTTGAATTCTCTCTCTCTCTCTCTCTTTTTTTTAGCCTTACCAAAATATATTCTATCAGGGGTCCTCATCAGGGCCATTTAAGTCCATTCCTTCTTGGTATAAAGTACTAAAGTCACTCCATGTTACAACTCTTTCAAAATGTGACTAAGAGGGCAGTGCCAGTCTGTGAGCTGTGTGTTACTGGTTTGCCAAAAGGTGAGTGTGGAAATGGAAAGGAAGCCAGCCAAAAAATTTTAAAGCAATTTGACAAAAATAATTTTATGTATGTTGACTCTAATAATAAAAATTGAGGCTTGAATTTTGTATGTTTTAATTTTTTTTTCTAGTAATTTTTTGTTGTCATTGTTTAGTTGCTAAGTCGTGTCCAGCTGTGTGCAACCCCATGGACTGTAGTCCTCCAGGCTCCTCTATCCATGGGATTTCCCAGACAGGAATACTGGAGTGGATTGCCATTTCCTTCTCCAGAGGATCTTTCCAATCCAGGGACTGAACCCAGGTCTCCCACATTGCAGGCAGATTCTTTACCAGCTGAGCTACAAAGGAAGTTCAGCTTCTTTTTATTGCATTGTAAATAAAATTATTGGTCTAGAACAGATTGGAAAGGGAGTTGGTGAAGGAGCATAAATGGGTTACTGCTAGGCAAGAGCCCCATACCTTACAAGACTTGATATAGGCCTAGGGTCATAGTTAGCTTTTAGTATTAAACTTACACATTCAATATATAATTTTTAGTCTGTTAAATGTTACATAGACATGTAGAGAAAATATATGGTGTCTACCCAGCTTTGCTATTTTCTTCTGAAAAATCTTGGCCAACTCATTTACCATTTCTGTTCAAATCATACCTCTTGATTACAGCCCAATACCAAGTTTGAAAGCTTCATTTAGTTTTTTTCTTTTTAGATTCAAATTTAAGCATGCTTGGTTTTTTGTCCACATGCATTGCTCCAATCCTCAAAGCACATCTTCTTCCTCTCTTTCTATAATTAGAAAGTGTAGGGGGAAAAAAAATCCTCTTTTGTACCTTCTAGGTATTTCCAAAAGCCCCCTTCAATTCTCAACTACAATTGGAGACAGATGTGGGTTGCCATTTCCTTCTTCAGGGGATATTCCCAACCCAGGGATCCAACCCATGTCTCTTAAGTCTCATGCTTTGGCAGGCAAGTTCTTTACCACTAGCACCACTTCTCCAATCTAATAAGCTGGAACCATAGAATGACCCTCAACAAGTGCTTTACTTTCTCTAAAGACAGAAAAGCCCATTCTGCATTTATGGATTCATATTACTGAGAACTTCAGGCAGGAAGACAAACATAATAAAAATATTCAATAGGATGTTCTGTGACCCTAACATCTAGATTTCAAAACCCACTACTGCCTGTCATAGCCTCCCTTGTAAACTGCCTACTTGCTTTCATCATCCCATTAGGCTTCTGCTACAGGATTGCACATGGTGGTGGTGGGGTGGAGAAGGCTGCCTAACAACACTGCCATTAATCAGTGTTCTATATGGATTAGATATCCATGTTGTTCAGTTGCTCAGCTGTGTCCAACTCTTTATGACCCTATGGACTGCAGCACCCTAGGATTCCCTGTCCTTCACTGTCTCCTGGAGTTTGCTCAAACTCATGTCCATTGATTCAGTGGTGCCATCCAACCATCTCATCCTCTGATGTCCCATTCTCCAATTGCCTTCAATCTTTCCCAGCATCAGGGTCTTTTCCAATAAGCTGCCTCTTTGTGTTGGGTGGCCAAAGTGTTGATCCTTCAGCTCAGCCTCAGTCCTTCCAATGAATATTCAGAGTTTATTTCCTTCAGGATTGACTGGGTTGATCTCCTTGCTGTTCAAGGGACTCTCAAGAGTCTTCTCCAGCACCACATTTTGAAAGAATCAATTATTCAGCACTCAGCCTTCTTTGTGGTCCAACTCTCACATCTGTACATGACTACTGGAAAAACCATAGCTTTGACTAGACAGACCTTGGTCAGCAAAGTGATGTCTCTGCTTTTTAATATGCTTTCTAGATTTGTCATAGCTTTCCTTCCAAGGAACAAGGGTCTTTTAATTTCATGTCTGCAGTCACAGTGATTTTGGAGCCCAAGAAAATAAAGTCTGTCACTGTTTCCATTTTTCCCCCATCTATTTGTCATGAAGTGATGGGACCAGATGCCATGATCTTCATTTTTTGAACGCTGAGTTTTAAGCCATCTTTTTCACTCTCCTCTTTCAACTTCATCAAGAGGCTATTTAGTTCCTCTTCACTTCTGCCATTAGGGTGATGTCATCTGTATATCTGAGGCTATTGATATTTCTTCCAGCAATCTTGATTCTAGCTTGAGCTTCACCCAGTCTGGCATTTTGCATGATGTACTCTGCATTTAAGTTAAATAGGCAGGGTGACAATATACAGCCTTGATGTACTCCTTTCCCAGTGTTGAGCTATTTCATTGTTCCATGTTCAGTTTTAACTGTTGCTTCTTGACCTGCATACAGGTTTCTCAGGAGGTAGGTTAGGTGGTCTGGTATTACCATCTCTCTAAGGATTTTCCAGTTTGTTGTGATCCACACAGTCAAAGGCTTTAGCATAGTCGATGAAGCAGAATTAGATGTTTTTGTGGAATTCTCTTGGTTTTTCTATGATCCAATGGATGTTGACAATTTGATCTCTGGTTCCTCTGCCTTTTCTAAACCCAGCTTGAACATCTGGAAGTTCTTGGTTCATGTACTGTTGATGCCTAGGTTGAAGGATTTTGAGCATTACTTTGCTAGCTTGTGAAATGAGTATAATTGTGTGGTAGTTTGAACATTCTCTGGGATTGGAATGAAAACTGACCTTTTCCAGTCCTGTGGCCACTGCTGGGTTTTCCAAATTTGTTGGCATATTGACTGCAGCTCTTTAACAACATCATCATTTAGGATTTTAAATAGCTCAGCTGGAATTCTACCACCTCTATAGCTTTGTTCATAGCAATGCTTCCTAAGGCCTACTTGACTTCACACTCCAGGATATCACAGGAACCCTCAATTACCAAGATGCATGTTCAAATCCAAAGCAGAAGCACCCTTTCTGGAAACATGGCTTCTTCACTGCCCCTTACTTGACTTTATCCCTCATTCCTCTCAACATCTAGGTAAAAGCATTTGGAATGTGATTAGAAGGCTGAGAGGCTGGATGGGAGGCAGTTGATTTTGGAATCAAAAAAATTTTGCAGATTTGCAGAGCCTTGTTTCAGGAGCTACAGAATTGGGGGCAATGTGCGATTGATATCTATGTCTAGACCTAGGTCTGGGGTCTTTGTCGGTAGAGGTGGAAAGACTTGAGCGCTGAACAGGAGAAAGGGAAACCATGCCCCTCTCTGCATCTTCCTTTCACTGGATCCTTATATGCTCATCCCATTATTTCAGGCTTTTCTATATTCAGGAACCATAGGACAAGGCCAAAGCTATTTGAATTTTAGCTCAGCTACATGATGACAAATTTGCTTTTTAGGCTTTGGAACCAAGCTGCTATTTAAGTATTGTTTCTGTGGAAAAATTTATTACAAATTCTAAAGCAATTTGCCAATTAACTTTTGGAACTAAACACATTTGTCATTTGGGGACTGAATCTATGAGGTCCATTTAAGTAAATATGAAAGTATATGCATGTACTATGATGTTGTATTTCAAGCCATTTGTTAGAACAAGCATACAATGTACTATATTATATTGCCAGAGCAAAACAAAAAGTAAAAATCTTTTTTAAACCAGAGTCTATAATATTTTAAATTGTGTTTTAAAAGCAAAATTTTATGTAGACCTTAAATCTTGGCTTAGACTTCTGTATTTAAGAATCAAATTTTGAAATAAATGTGCACCTTAGGTGTCTGCTTTCAAACTACATATTTCTGCTCCCCCTAAATTTTGTTTGGGCTTTAATAATTAGTTTAAAAAATAATTGTGATAGAAAACTAAAAATGCCATATCTGCACCTTCCAAAGTAGAGATAGAACAAAAAAGTTCATAATGCCATGAATGTATTATTTGAAAATTTGTATTTGCCCCTTTAAAGGCCATATATATTTTATACTTTCATTTGATCTGTAAAATAAGATCTTCCATCTAACATATATATACATATGTAACGTATTATCATGTTATATCATGTAAATGTATTTCCCAGCAGAATTAAATTAATCAAGTCAAAGCAAGGACAAGCTTGTTCCTATAGAATTATGTTTCTGGAAGGAAACAAATAATTACACTTTATTATAACAAGCAAAACTTAACTTGATTACCTGAAGAGTAATTTTATTAATTTCTATGACCTAAAATGCAGTTTTCCACCCACTATGATAATTTGAGGGATATTATTATCTGTTATATTTAATACTTGAGAGTCAGAATTAGTAATGTCCCATCACTCTGCCCACAATTTAGCACAAGCCAAAATATTGGTAACAGAAACCTTACAGCATACAGTTGTCAAAACGTACCTGGACGCTCTCAGAGAATGTTAGAAGAACTGACGACCGGTGAAATAAAACAAGTCTCAGACTTCTGAGTTCAGGAGGACTCAGCAGAATTTCCCTTAGTGTCACTTGGCGTTTAAAATTCAACCATATTACACGAATGCTTCCTGCAATTAGAATGGCAACTACAGGTGGAACAGATTCAAAACTGCTTACCAAGTTGTTTGTATCTAGTTCCCATTGGTCTCCTAAGGCCACAGAGACAAGGAATTGGCCTGAGTTTTCTCTTCAGAAAACTAATGCACATTAGCAGTGGCACCTTATTAGGCACCCCAGTGTCATTCCCTTAAAATCATAGACATGCCACCCAATTAAAACTACACTTTGTGGAAACCAAAGGAGCATAGCCCAGGTGCTCCAGGAAAACTCTGGTATATTAGGAGGAGCTAAAGACACACTTGCACTGAACCACAAGATGGCCCTTGCAAGTAAACACATCCGCATGTATGCTCTGTAGCCGCCAGTGCTCTGCCAAAGAGAATGGTTATTTTAAGTGGAGACACTTTGTATACTAGCAGGAAGAATTTATACCCAGCCAGTGAGGAAGTGGAGAACAGCTCTTGTTGTCTGCCACATTTTAGTGCAGAAAAGGGCTTAGCCCTAAAGATGCCAGATAAGAGAATTGTCAAGTAAAGAAAATTTATTGAATGCATTTTCAAAAGAGAAGCCTGATCTGACATTTTTGTTTCTAGAATCTCAGAAAAATAACATTACCCAGTTCTTATATCAATATGAAGCATAAGGAATGGGCTTCCTTGGCATCTCAGTGGTAAAGAATCCACCTGCCAATGCAGGAGACACAGGTTCAATCTCTGATCTGGGAAGATCCCACATGCTGCAGAGCAACTAAACCCATGTGCCACAACTATTGAGCCTGTGCTCTAGAGCCGGGGAGGCCGCCACTACTGAAGCCCTAGGGCCCTAGAGCCCATGATCCACAAAAAGAGAAGTCACTGCACTGAGAAGATTGTGTACTGCAACTAGAGAGTAGCCCACGCTCTCAACCACGCCACAACCAGAGAAACGCCTGAGCAGCAATGAAGATGCAGCACAACCAAAAATAAAAATAAATAAATAAATAATTTCTTTTAATAAGGAACTCAAAGGCAAGAATGCCCACTCTGTCTTACAATGCATTTATGTAATTTTTTTCTATTTAATCATGTTATCACTGATAATTATTCTCTATGTTTTTATCTATTCAGATGTCTGCTGGCATCACACCTTTGGATACTGACATTAGTTTTTCCCTCTCTTTGGTGGCCTCTCTCCCCCCATTATGGTGGCTTCAAATGATTCTTCCTATAGGATCATCCTCTTTGGGGTAACACACCTCCTAAACTTTAGGATCTGGAATTAAAGGGTTAAACATTCTTTTGAAAGCCAGTGGCAGCCCACTTCCATTTCAGGTCTTAGGTATGTTTTGCCACCCAGCTTTGGATAGCAGATAAGATCCTTTGGACTTTTCCAACCTTCCATCCCTCTTGACTGTAACCCTCCCTCAGTTTATAATATATTGACTTTACCAGTTATCCTCAGTGAATTAGTTTGCTCAGATTGTTCTGGGGAGTAACATGCAACTTTGAAGTTGTGTCTACTCAAGGACTTTAGAAAACTTAGGCTAGACTGAAAAACAAACAGATGAGTCCAAATAAAATAAGGGCACCCAATTTCCAATTTGATTTCGTCTTGCTTTTTCTGATGACGCTTGACTGTCTCTGTTTACGAAGCCATAGTCGCGCCAACACTGTTCCAGCTTGGTCGGTGACAAAGTGAAAGGTTCTACCTCTGAGCAGGTAAAGGATGTGTGTTTGGGAAGGAGTGCTTGGCAGTCAGGATGACAACAATTAGCACATGCTCCTCATTAACAAACTGAGATTAGAACGAAGCCGAAATGGCAAGTTGCCATCAGTGCGATAGTTACAGGGCAGTTTAATTTCTAACGAATGTGAGCACTGGATCAGTAACAATATTCGACAAAATGCCGCCTGCATTCTCTTATGGCTTTCATTACCAAATTGAAAATCTGTGTAGATTTCTGAAAATTACTTTTAAATGTAGCCAATCTCCTCGACTGCAAGGCTTGATTTGCTGGTGAGGGAGCCCTGCTGTGAGATTTTAATGAAAGATCATAGTGGCCCTCCAAGGCCGGCAAAGAGCTATGGGCCCTGGAAGACCCGAAATAATCTGTTTTACTTTTAATGGCAGCCATTTTATATTCATTAAGATCAAAATGCAGTTTTGCAGGCAAATTGCAAAGCTGTTCCACTCACAGCTTGAGAACCTGGAGGCCCTACAGCTTTTTATCTTGTTCATAAGCAAATATGCAGTTAATATCTTTTAATATGCTTTGATGCTTGGTACCTTATGGGTACATTGTACCGGAGGTTAGGGGACTGCATGTTTCCTTGGCACCGTTAGTCACCAACCAAAGCGGTAGTCCTTTTATTTCCATAATGGCAGAAGAAATGAGTCTCTCTCTCTCTTTTTATCCCCCACCCCATTTTTTTTTTTTTTTAAATATGAGCTCTGCTCAAATAAATTGTAAAGCACTGTATAGTGTACATTCAGGGTCTCAGAGAAGGCGCAGTCTTTCACTGGGATCCATCTGTTGGTGGTTCATATTATTTAAATTTATACAGTCACATTATTTAAATGTAAACAGCCAAATAAGATAGGATCAAATCATTGGCATCTGGAAACGGTGCTCTCATCCTCTTTGATTGTGAGGTTGTCTGCATTAATAATGGAGTTCTAAAGACTGTGATTCCACCTGATATACTGTATGACCTTAACAGTTGTGATTTTATCAGGGTTTCACTGTAGTAGAAAATGAAGGTATTTTGCAGCTCATTTCCAGCAAAGCTAGTTTGCATTATCCTCTGTCCAGAGTCCTGCCTGTTTTGTGTGTTGGAAAATATTAACCCTCACCCTACCCCCCCCTCCACTTTTTGGTTATGCAGCTGTGCTTCTGGTCTAGAACCATGTTGTACATTAAATTCCATCAGAGTTCTTGTAGCAGGTAAATGATACTGCGATTAATGAAAAGGAAGGAAGGAAGGAAGAGAGGGAAGGAGGGAGGGAGGAAAAGGGAAGAAGAAAGGCATTTAGTTCTGTGTGGTAAAATCTTGGTCTTTCCCAGTACTGCATCTACCTCCTCCAATTTAGCAATTTCTATCTCCTTTCTAAGACAAAAAATAAAGCTGATGCAAGTGGTTCTTATTATTTTACCCATTACTTCCTCTTAAATTCTACCTTAAGCAATAGACCAGGGTTAGAAATTTTTGTCCAGAAACATAGGGCTATCCAACTGTTACAAGAGTGACATTTAGGGGATAATTTTTTATAGAAAAGGGGGTCAGCTAGGTCTGTTTCAAGTTGCCCAAAGATTTAGAGGCAAGACCAAGACAGAAGTTTTGTTTCTTTATCCCAATTACTTTTGCTTTTGGAGGCACTCACTATGTCAGGGTCTTAAACTCTGATATTCTAGCCGCTGAAACTTCAACCATCTCAGAGAGAATTGTGGGGCCAGCTGGTTTAAGAATGGGAGTCAGCCCTTTTAAGCAAGTTAATACAATATTGTGCTGTCTCCAAAAAATAATGTGCATTAAGACCGTTCCATAGAAAGGCCAGCCTTTGTATCCTCAGGCCCGCCCAACCTTTGTACTTAACCCTGCCCCCACAGGCATATTATAATATTGTATGACATGTTTACAAGTCCTAACATCTTACTTTGTGCAACTGCACAGCTTCTTTGCAGGGCTCAAGAATGCAGGGCTCTGGCTGTCTGATGAGGGAATTTGATAACCCACTCTCTTTGGGTCTCAGGGCAAGGTGAAGGTGTCTGGCTTGCCAAGGCACAATTTAATGGGCTTCTGAAAACACTCAAAAGGCAGACATAAATGTGTGGATGGGCAGTCAGCCAGGGTGACCTGGGGATGGGGCCAGTTGATTTTAAGCAGGGTGAGGTCGAGAAGGAATGTTTCAGGCCAGAGTTGGCTGAGGGAGCTGGAGGGGGCTCTATGGAAGCCTGAGGGTTGACTGTAAAGGATTTACAGAGCTTGAACCCGACTCTGTAACTTAAGAGCTAAAGCATTCCCACCTGTCCAACTTTAAAAGGGAAATGGAAAATGTAAAGAACATATAATTAATTTCAATTACAAGCCTCACATATCTCAGGCCAGAGAGGCACTATCTTCATTTCCTGCCAGTTCAATGGGCTCCAATACAAAAGTCACATAAATTAAATTAAATTAAAATGTAAAGTTCTCTCTCTCGTATCTCCGTTTTCTATTCTTAATGCCTCTTGATATTTAGTTTGTGATATACTACATATTTTTTTTATTCTGCAAAACATATATTTCAGATTTGATTTCCAGTCAGTCCTTTTCCTTTTACATTGTCTCATCCACCATCATAGGACAATTAATGCATCAAGAATCTTTTGGAAGGACTTCCCTGGAGGTCCAGGGGTTCAGACTTCTTCCAGTGCA